>NW_017670839.1:6229-56246 GCF_001879085.1 Nicotiana attenuata | reverse complement strand
GGGGGGGGGGGGGGTATCGACAGAAGCATTTATCTCTTGGCTTGTGACTGCCATTGGGTTGACAACCAAATCATGGGCTAGCCATAAAGTACAATTCCTCCTGAATGGCCTTGTGCTGCAACTTGGATTAAATCAGCGTAGTTGAATTTCATGAGGAGATCAGTGTGGTCTGCCATCTCTGTTTCTATAAGGCATAAGATGGAAGGATTATTTCACGTAAGCAAGAATCTGAGGTTCCGGCGGAATTCTTGATTGTGAGCTCCCCGGCAATTCCAAATCATTATCTTCATTAAATCTTAATGATGTGGGATGCTCCTTTCCGGAGCCAGAAAAAGTTCCAAATGCATTAGCAGTTATGGAGGATTGTAAAGAGCTGCTGGTAAAAGATTGTCTTGTAGGGTTGGAATCATAAGGATCACATATTTCTCTTCCAAGGATAAGGGGTCTAGGCATATGTTCAAGGAAGTTCTCTGAAGGTTTGGAGGGATGAAAATGAGGTATTTTTTCTGTATTTTCTAAGATATCGTCAGAAAGTCGTTCAAAATCACTGATTCCATGAAGGTCTCTGGCAGGTCGTTGCCTTATTCTGCTTGATGTTGATTTTCCTGTTGGGGAGAAGCAGGTGGAGAGTTGGTAATGTGGTTGTCGATCACCTGATGTTGCATCTGTTCTAACACTGGAGACTGAATAGTTGCTACTGGTTGTTGAGGGAGTAACCATGGCGAGGAGTTGATCTGTGGGGGTGTATTCTAGAAGGTGGGGTGATGAAGTGCCCGTGCTTGCCATTGTTGATATTGATTGATGATTTCCTGCATTTGCCAAAGGGTGATATCTTGCTGATGGATCAGGTTCAAGACTTTGTCTTGTTGTGCTTGGTTTGGAATTCCCTCTTGCACTAAGAAGGCCATCTCCTCTGATGTTTCCAAAAGGAGTGTGGCATGGTTTTGTAGTAGTTTTAGGTCTATTGGTGGGAGCTGGTATAGTGGTGGTATTTGTTGTGGAGGAATAGTTGGATGTTGGTGTATGAGTGGGAGTCTGGGGTGTAGTGATGGCCTCTGTTATGCATGGTTGGGTTGGTGTTGGATGATTAAGTGAGGTGGGGGGTGAAGGAAGGGGGAGGAGTTGGTGGTAGCGATTGATCTGGATATTGTTGGTGTACCTCCGGTGCCTGTATTGTTGGTGATGGTTTTTGTGATTGTTGCAACGATGCATGATGGTTATTGACAGTGGAGTAGGTATTAGAAATTGGTTCTTGAGTTGTGGTAATGGCTTGATTTATTAGGTGGGGTATTTGAAGAATCCTTTGGGGTTGAGATGGATGGATTTTCAGTGATTGATTGTGAGTAGAGGCCATTGTTATTGGTTGAGGGATTTGGCAAGTTTGCATGACATGACTTACCGTGTGGTAATGGAGTTGAAGGTTTAGGAGTACTGTTGGATGGGGTTTCTTTAGGAAGAAATGATGGTGAGGCAGAAGTGTGTGATAGTTGAGGTGATGATTGAGGTATAGTTTGTGTGATTTGGGGTTTAAGTGTTGTAGTAGGAGATATGATTTTTTGTAGTGATATAGTTGTATCAAGGATTTCTTTGGCCTTCTGTGAGCAGTGTTCATGCATATGCATGTTTGAATTCGGGAGTTGAGAGTAGGAGTCATAATAATTGGCTATTCTAGTTAGTTTTTTCTTGGTATTGTGTTTTGGAAGTAAGCGCTTGGACATTGTTTTACAAATTAGAGTGTGTAGGGGTGGCGAAATAAAGTGATGATTTTCCGCTCCTAGGTTTACAGTAGGCGTAGGTGTTGGGAATTGGGGGGGGGGGGGGGGAGGGAGGTGATGATGGTGGTTTGGACGTGTTTGGGGTAGGGTTAATTGATTGTGTTACAGGTGGTATAGGGTTGTCATGTGTGGTATTATTTTTTGTATGGAGTGGGTCCGGTGTAGGGATATGAATTGGTAGTTCAAATTGATTTTGTAGTGTGATGTTATTTGTTGGTTTAGTGGAGTCGGTGGGGTTAGTGGGCCCATAGGGTTTTTGTTAGGGGGTTGGGATGCTGAGGGTGGTTTTGGTTTTGGAAGGCGGTTTGGGTAGATTGTTTGTCCTTAGTGTTAGCAAATTTCTTATTTTTTGTATAGGTAACTGTTTTCCATTGGCTATGTTGGCCATCTTCATTGGAGGGTGTGTTTGGATTTTCTTCTGTTTGTTTCGAAGTGGAGGGGGTTGAAAAAATTGGACAATATTGAAGGTTATGCCCTAAGCATCCACATTTGGTATAGATTATATTTGAGTCTTCAGAGTAAATTGGTTGAGTGTGTGTACCAAGGAGAATTTCGGATGGGAGGGTCTTACCTAGTGGTGCTAAAATACAGAGTCTGGCATAACGGCCTCTAGATGAATGAACAGTGCATGTGTCAATTTTTATGAGCGTTCCTATAAAAGCAGCTATTTTTTTGAGGATTTGCATATAGTATTCAGTGGGTAATACTTGTACACGGATCCACACAGTTACATAGTTTGTGTGAGCTAGGGCTAGATTGAATTTGGGTTCTCATTGTCGTATAGTGAGGTATTGAGATCCTATGAACCAAGGTACGTTTTGGAGTATTTTATTAAAAATTTTATTGCTCTGGAATTTGATAAGATAACATTCATATCCTAAATCTATTAATTGAAGGGTTTCATCTAGTTGCCAGAGTGAGTTTAGTTTAAGTTTCAGATTTGTGTAAGATATTTTTTCCCTATGAGTTTAACAATAATGGCTTGGTGCCAAGGGATGTAAAGTCTTAGTTTATCATTTGAGAAAAACGGGATAAAAAAGGGATGATTAGACGGGTTAGAGTTTTCATCGTCTATGGTTAGTTTTTTCAAGAATTCAGCTTCTAGCTGGGGTTGATTGGAGGAGGAGGAGGTGCGGAAAGTGTGTCACAAAAACTTACCTTGCTTTTGAGTGGGTTAAGAGGTTGAGTGTTGTTTTCTTTACCTTTGTCTATAGCTTCTTTAGGTTTACCAATGCTACGATTTAGTTGGTCATTTTCTTGGTCTGTAAGTTCAATTTCCGATGATTCTTCCATGGATTGGGGGTATGATTGGGTAGAATAGATATGGAAAGGTGGGTGTTTAGAGAAAAAGCGATGATTTTTTGAAGTTGAAACGCATGACCAACCAAACGTTGCATTGCAGTAGTTATACAATATTGATTTTCTTAATCAATATAGCCACATTGCATAATTGTACGTGCTAATATTATGATGTATTTGTTTTCCTAATCCCTCCAGCTACCTTTCTACCCCTAAGAGAAATAAGACACTCATCTTTCATTTTCTTTTCTTGAAGACCAGAAATGTCCCCCGCCAAAAGGTTGTTCTAACAATCTAAAAAACAAAACAAAAAAATAGCTAGCAAGTAGATACGAGCTAACGTTTTGCTAATATCGGTTACATGCTAACATATTAATTAATGACATCAACTCGAGATATACACACACAAACAAAATTCACACTACTGCTTCAAGAATTAGTTTAGGCAGCGGTATTCTCTACCTACTTAAAATCCTAAATTTTGTCTTTGCATTTGCATACAGGTAAAATTGGGGCTAATAAGCATCAGGGGCGTACACGGGAATTTTTGTAAGTGGTGTCAGAATTTATTGAAGAACCTTTGACCTCTTGGAGCAAATCTAGCACAAAGCCATTGCACCAAGAGACAATTTATGCCAATAATTGTCATTGTTTTTTTTGTTATCCCTTCCTTCACAGTATTAATACATATATTTAGTACAAAATTTCGACGAAGCGGTGTCGTGTGTATACGGTCGAAATCAAGTATGCCCAATTTCATGGGCTCGAAGAGTCGCCTCAAGCCCGAGTTCAGGATGGATCGAGTTCAAGCCCAATGGACCAATCTCGAGACCGACGACAGAATATAAGGCTCGAAGATCAAAGTACGCAATGAGCACTGAAGCTGAGTACGACCAACCCCGAAATGATATCGTTATGGGTTTGTAACAGAAAGAGCAAGATTTCCGCCACGTCCCCAAGATCATGGCGTAAATTCCGAAATAGATTTGTACGAGTTAGTACGAATCCGTACTAGGCGGTAAGACAGCTGTCCCAATAAGATTCTTTACTGTAAATAGAAATGTACCTTATTTAGGGTTTCCTTACTATATAAAGGGGACCCCAATCATTTGTAACCATCATCTATCATTGGCAAAAGAATATACTCTCTTACTTTCTTGGTCATTACTCATCAGAATTGTCTCTTAAACTTATTGTCTTTACTTTACTGTTTTTGTTGACCAACCTCGAGGCCATTACAGCTCGAGGTCAAGATTGGCTTGAACAATGGTTTGATTCAACTTTCTTCTTTAATTTATACGTCTCATTTCTTGGTTATCAATTAGTATTGAACTAAATCAGTTATCTTTAAAACTACAAACAAGTTTAATTATTACTCGTATTTTCAAGGTAAACAGTTGCGCCCACCGTGGGGCTGAAGATAACAGTGATTATTTCAATACTGATTCTGATAACACACGTTATTTTCACACTTGTTCTTGTCAAGAATTTTTGTTCTCAGGTTAAAATATGTCAAACTCACAAAGCGCACCCGTACATGGCGATGATGGCCTTGGATTTCACGGGGAAAACAACAATATGATTGCTCCGGGAGCCGGTGTACCCGTGATTAACCCTGGAGAAGTGCCGAATGTGGAGCCAGTCGATGTTAGTTCACACATTGCTTTGAACGCGAATTTAGGCGCAAACCTCGGAGGAAGTGTACGCAGGGAAGTCTGATCTAGTGGCCAAGGAACACAAGGTGTAGGAGATGGGGGAGTTAGCCTTCAAGTAATATTCGAGATGCTACAAGCTCAATAGGTTGCTATCACTCAGCTTCAAAGTCAGCACAAAATTCCAAGTGTGGTCGAGCCAGAAATCATTCGCCGCACTGAGCCGGTGCCTGAAAGATCAAACGGTAATGGGTGGGGGAGTGACCCCACGATTATGAGGATGCTCGAAGAACTCACCAAAAGAAGCGAGTTGGGGAAGAAAATGATTGAGGATAATGACAAAAAGGTGAAGACGTATAACTCCCATGTCGATCAAATACCGGGAGCACCCCCGGTCTTGAAAGGCTTGGATGCCAAGAAATTCATACAAAAGCCATTTCCTCCGAGTGCGGCTCCGAAGCCTATTCCTAAAACGTTCCGTATGCCCGATATACCTAAGTACAACGGGACAAGCGATCTTAATGAACACATTACCTCGTACACTTGCTGGATTAAAGGAAACGACTTAAATGATGATGAGATCGAGTCGGTTTTGTTGAAAATATGTGGGGAAACTTTGTAAAAAGAAGCAATGATTTGGTATCACAACTTGCCACCGAATTCTATCGATTCGTTTGCTATGTAAGCATACACCTTTGTAAAGGTACACGCCGGGGACATAAAGGTTACGACAAGGAAATCGGACATTTTTAAGATAAGACAGAGGAATGATGAGATGATAAGGGAGTTCGTATCCCGATTTCAAATGGAGCGAATGGAATTACCACCGGTCTCGGAAGATTGGGCCGTGCAAGATTTTACACAGGGGTTGAACGAGCGGAGTTCGATCGCGTCACGACAGTTCAAATAAAATCTGATCGAGTATCCAGCTGTGACTTGGTCAGATGTACATAATCGTTACCAATCAAAGATCAAGGTCGAGGATGACCAGCTGGGACCCCCTCGGGTTCAGTTCATCCTAATAGATTGGCAGTTAAGGCCCCGAGGAATACAGATAGGGAACCGAGATCAAATAGGGAACGGTATCAGCCATACGTCGCAGATCGAAGAAACAACGATTCGGGGCGCAACCTTCCTCGGAATGATCGAAGAAACGATCGAGGACAAAATTCTTAGGGACTTATGAGTAAGAATGGTTTTGATAAACATACCGATCCTGCAGAAGCACCTCGGTTATCAGAGTATAATTTCACTGTTGATGCATCGGGGATCGCATCAGCTATTAGAAGGATCAAAGACACTAGGTGGCCCAGGACTATACAAACCGATCCTTCTCAAAGAAATCCAAACTTGATGTGTAAATATCATGGCACACATGGCCATAGGACCGAAGACTGCAGGCAGCTGAGGGAGGAGGTAGCTCGATTGTTCAATGAGGGTCATCTTCAAGAATTTCTGAGTGATCAAGCTAAGAACCATTTCAGAGAAAGAGACGTTACCAAAAAGAATGAGCAGGAAGAGCCGCAGCATGTTATACATATGATCGTCGGTGGGTCCAATGTTTCACAGGGGCATATATTCAAACGTACCAAGGTGTCGATTACCAGGAAAAAAAACGAACTCGGAGTTATGTGCCCGAGGGCATCCTATCTTCAATGACGAGGAAGCGGAAGGCATTTTTCAGCCGCACAATGACGCCCTGATAATTTATATTTTGTTGAATAAAATTCAAGTTAAATGTGTTCTAGTGGATCTAGGTAGCTAGGCAAACATAATCAGATCGAGGGTCGTAGAGCAGCTCGGCCTACATGACCAAATTATACCTGCATCTCAAGTCTTAAACGGCTTCAACATGGCAAGTGAAACAACGAAGGGGGAGATAATCCTACCAGTGACCGTGGCCAGGACCGTCCAAGATACATAGTTCCATGTCATTGAAGGCGACATGAGATATAACGCTCTACTCAAGAGGCCATGGATCCACAACATGAGGGCAGTACCTTCAACCCTTCATCAGATGATGAAACTCCCAATAGTGGATGGTGTGAAAATAGTTTACGGAGAAAAACATGCTGCAAAGGAAATGTTTGCAGTCGATGAGGTGACACCGATACCAGAGTGTTCGGCCTCGGGAAAATTGAGCACCAAAGATAAGCAGACGACCAAATAACAATCACTGTCCCCAGCTTCGACCGAATCGGAAACAGGTAATCGAATAAGAAGAGGAGGATTTCCTTACTTCTCGAACTTTCATTGTTCCCGAAGAGTCAGATGCAACCAAATCAATGGTCGAGGAGCTGGAACAGGTCATACTGATCGAGTATATGCCCGAGAGAAAGGTATACCTAGGAACGGGGTTAACCCCCGAACTCAGGAAAAAACTCATTCAATTTCTTATCGATAATATGGATTGTTTTGCTTGGTCCCATTTAGATATGATAGGGATCCCACTGGAAATAAAAACACACCGGCTGAGCCTCGACCCCAGGTTCAAACCAGTAAAGCAAAAAAGAAGGCCCCAATCTGAGGTGACGCATGCATTCATAAAGGATGAGGTAACTAAACTTCTTAAAATAGGGTCCATTCGGGAGGTAAAATACCCCGAGTGGTTAGCCAACGTCGTTCTAGTCCCTAAAAAAGGGAACAAACTTAGAATGTGCGTAGATTATAAGGATTTGAACAAGGCATGTCCTAAAGACTCCTTCCATTGCCTAACATCGATCGCATGATCGGTGCCACGGCTGGCCACGAGATCTTTACCTTTTTCGATGTCTACTTAGGGTACAACCAAATTCAAATAAACCCGGAGGACCACGAGAAGACTTCGTTTATCACTAAGTTTTGAACATATTGTTACAATGTAATGCCCTTCGGGCTAAAAAATGTTGAATCCACGTACCAACGCCTAGTTAACAAAATGTTCGAGGAACAGATAGGTAAATCAATGGAAGTTTATATTGACGATATGTTGGTTAAGTCCCTGCGCGCAGAGGACCATTTAACTCATTTACAGGAAACATTTAAAATCGTGAGGAAGTACAACATGAAGCTTAACAAAGAAAAATGTGCCTTCGGAGTCGGCTCGGGCAAGTTCCTCGGCTTCATGGTATCAAATCGGGGAATCGAAATCAACCTCGACAAAATCAAGGCCGTCGAAGATATCACTAACGTAGATAGTGTGAAAGCCGTGCAAAGGCTAACAAGACGAATAGCCGCCTTGGGTCGATTCATTTCGAGGTCATCGAATCGAGCCACGAGTTCTTTTCCTTACTCAAAAAGAAAAATGATTTCGCATGGACCCCGGAATGCCAGCAAGCATTGGAGGAATTGAAGCGATACTTGTCTAGCCCACCTCTGCTTCACACTCCGAAGGTAGATAAAAAGCTTTACTTATATTTGGTAGTGTTCGAGATAGCGGTAAGTGGGGTACTAGTTCGGGAAGAGCAAGTTACGCAGTTCCCTGTCTATTACATAAGTCGAACTCTCGGAGATGCTGAAACTAGATATCCATACTTCGAAAAATTGGCACTTGCATTAATAAGCGCATCTAGAAAGTTAAAACCATATTTCCTGTGTCCCCCATATGTGTGTTAACCACTTACCCTCTTCGAAATGTTTTGCATAAGCCGGAGCTATCAGGACGATTGGCCAAATGGGCCGTCGAACTTGGCGGGTACGATATCGTATATCAACCCTGAACGGCCATCAAGTCTCAAATCTTAGCTGACTTCGTCGCTGATTTTATGCCGACCCTCGTACCCGAAGTAGAGAAAGAACTTCTGATAAAATCGAGTACATCATCGTGGGTATGGACCCTCTTCACGGACGGTGCCTCGAATGTGAAAGGGTCCGGGCTTGGCATTGTTTTGAGGCCACCTACGGGTAGTACTATTAGACAATCTATCAAAACTTCTAGGTTGACTAATAATGAGGCCAAGTATGAGGCCATGATTGCAGGTCTCGAGCTAGCTAAAAGCCTGGGGGCAGAAGTCATTGAAGCCAAGTGTGATTCTCTATTGGTGGTGAACCAAGTAAACAAAAGCTTCGAAGTTCGAGAGGATAGGATGAAAAGATATTTGGACAAGCTACAGGTAACTTTGCATCGCTTCAAGGAGTGGGCTCTAGATCATGTGCCTCGAGAACAAAATAGTGAGGCCGATGCGCTTGCTAACTTGGGGTCTTCAGTTGAAGAAGATGATATTGTCTCGTAGACTGTCGTCCAATTATCGAGATCTGTGGCCGATAAGGGTCATGCCGAGATAAATTCTACGAGTTTGACTAGGGATTGGAGGAATAAGTACATCGAATATTTGAAAAGTGGAAAGCTCCCATCGGATCATAAAGAATCAAGGGCTCTACGAACCAAGGTTGCTAGGTTCACATTGGATGAAGATGGAACGTTGTACAGGAGGACGCTAGATGGACCATTGGAGATATGTTTAGGGCTGGGGGACACCGATTATGTTTTACGAGAAATCCACGAAGGCACTTATGGAAACCACTCCAGCGCCGAGTCTTTGATTCGCAAAATTATTAGAACAGGATATTACTGTGATAGCATGGAAAAAGATACTAAGGAGTTTGTTAGAAAGTGTGATAAATGTCAAAGCTTCGCACCGATGATTCATCAGCCCGAGGAGCAACTTCACTCAATCCTGTCCCTATGGCCTTTCATGAAATAGGGAATGGACATCGTCGACCCTCTACCAACGGCCCCGGGTAAAGCTAAATTTATTTTGTTTATGACTGACTACTTTTCTAAATGGGTGGAAGCACAGGCCTTCGAGAAGGTCAGAGAAAAAGAAGTTATTGACTTCATCTGGGATCACATCGTGTGTCGATTCGGGATACCTGCCGAAATCGTATGTGACAATGGGAAGCAATTCGTTGCCAACAAGGTAACGGAGTTCCTCAAAGAACACAAAATAAAGAGGATCTTATCGACACCGTACCACCCGAGCGGGAACGGATAGGCTGAATCCACAAACAAAAGTATCATTTAAAACTTAAATAAAAGGTTGAACGACGCAAAAGAAAAATGGAGAGAAGTTCTACGTGAGGTTCTTTAGGCATATCGAACGACATCGAAGCCCAGCACGGGGGCAACCCCATTCTCTTTAGTATATGGCTCCGAGGCCTTAATCCCGGTCAAGGTCGAAGAACCCAGCGCCAGATTTCAGCATGCATCGGAGGAGTCAAATCTCGAGGCTATGGGTACTAGCCTTGAGCTATTAGATAAAAAACGAGAAGCTACACTTGTTCGGATGGCGACACAAAAGCAAAGAATCGAGAGATATTATAATAGAAGGACCAACCTTCGACACTTAGGAATCAGGGACTTGGTCCTAAGGAAAGCTACCCTCAATACTCGAGACCTGAACGAAGGCAAACTAGGCCTGAATTGGGAAGGACCGTACCGAGTCATCGGAGTTATCGGGAAAGGATCTTACAAACTTGGCACGATGGGAGGCGAACAATTGCCAAACAACTAGAATGTATCACTACTCAAACGGTATTATTGCTAAGGTATAACTTTCTCCTTTTTCCATTTGTATTTAAGACTAACTCATTGCAGACGTTTGATCGAAGACAACGAGGGCACCCTTATACATGAAGACCTTAGGTTTTAAAGCACGTGTTGCACTCTTTTTCCCTTGGATCGAGTTTTATCCCAAATGGGGTTTTCCGGCGAGTTTTTTAACAAGGCAACTACTATGTGCTACCTAAGGAGAATTCAACAGTATCCACGGCTTGTTTTCAATCAACCTCGAATACTGGGGGGAATCACCCTCGGAGGTTATATTTTCGAGGAAAATACTTCGTGCCAAAGAGGGCCTTGATAGAAAACTTTGTAATGGGCCAAACGGTCAGATGAACCGTGTCCATATAGAATAGTCAAACCTCGATGGCAAAACATGTACGTGTGTATGAATTATTCAAAGAAGCATTCTTTCTATATCAAAACAATTTGTGTCTCAAAGAAATTCGCTACTATACGAACTCCATGCTTGCGATTTTGTGAGAAACGGCTCAAAAGCCAAAACGCAAATACACCTCGAATACTCGGGGACTATCATCGACAGTCAACACATTTGAATATCTAAACTCGAATTTATAATACCTCAAAGAGGCCTCCCTCGACACAAAGGCCAAGGCCATCATACTCGAGGACTAACCTTTCGGACAAGTTCGAAGGTTATCGGGAAACAATTCCAAGAGACACACCCGAAGGCTACGGCCATATTAAAGACTACGGTCATATAAAAAGTCTACGGCCAAAATAATGCGGCTCGGAGACGTCCGACTTCCCCCATAAGTTAAAGGCCTTCAAATACTTTGAAACACCGGTTAAATAAGGCTACCCTAGGCAAAGTAAATAAAAAAGGGCTTCGATAAAATCAGCCCTCCAATAATTTAAAGGCTTTGATAATATCAGCCTTCGAAAAAGCCTCAAGAGGTATTAAATTATTTTAACACAAACGGGTTAAGAAAAAATTTGGTTCTGATCGATTGAACCCTCAAAAAACCCAACGGGTACAAGAAACACATGCTAAGGAATAAAGAAACTTTCACTAAGTCTTTTAGCCGAAAAGTGGGAAAAATTACAGCCGTTTTAGAGGACGAACTGGCCCAACTTAAAGAGCCTAAGGGCCAATCTAAAAGAGCCTAAGGGCCAATCTAAAAGATCCTAAGGGCCAAAGCATGTAGAGTTCGAGACCTTATTCTTACTCAACTCGGACCTAAGGGTCCCATCGCCCCGAGCTCGCATCAAATCGACTTAAGCAGAGCTCGATGATCCATCTAAAAGCCTTATGAGGTATTTCATTATAAGTTCAAAGATCGCCCATTGATTACTAAAAAGCCTAAGGGTTTGTCCTACTCTCAGTCCGAGCCAGAGCTCACCCGATCATTGAAGTTATAACATCAAAAATTTTCACAAAATAAAGACGGATCAGAATTCGAAAGCAAATTGGAGATAGAGCGGAAAGAAAAGGAACTCCTTATATTCATAAAGGATATTTACAGTGCCCACAAGGGGCCTTACACAAAAACAAAAAATAAAGAGCCTAATCTACTTTGGGAGTCGCATCCTTGGCAGCCGCATCTTCGGGAACCTCATCCTCAGGGACTTGGTCCTCTTCTCCTCAGCTCTTGGAAGCACTAGCAGAATCTTCATCATCAAAGAGTAAAGCGGCAGCCTCGTCCTCCAAAGTTTTTGCCTTCTCAATATCAGCTGAGAGGTCAAAGCCATGAGCGTGCACTTCCTCAAGAGTTTCTCTCCGGGATTGTCGCCTAGCGTGATCGAGATCACATGACAATTTGGTTTCGACGGCAATGGAGATTTTCTGTGCCCGAACGTTAGCAGCCTCGGCGTCATCACGATAAGAGGCCAAAAATGCCTCCACCACAAATTTGGCCTTCGCAAGCTCGGCGGCCGATTTAGCCTCGAGCTCCTCAATCTTTCGGCTCCGGGCCAGGCTTTCCCTTTTTGCATTTTGAAGCTGGCGTTGGATCAAAGTCAGCTGGTCTTGAAGCGTGTCTTTCTCCGAGGCGAGACGATCTATATGTTGCTTCCACCCCAAGGTCTCGGCCTCTTTCACCTTGAGCTCTTCTCAAAGCTGCTCTACCAGCTCGCCCTTCTGCTGGGCCTGCAAAGTTGAAGTGTTAATCGCTATATCAAATGAGCATACACAATAGACCCCCAAAGGTTACATTACCTGTTCAATGATCTCGGTCTGTTTTTGATGAGCCTTCGCCAGTTCAACTCGAAGATCCCTGACCTCCTCCTCTTTTTGTACATAGAGGCGTTTAAGGTTGTCCCTCTCTTCCACCAGCTTTTTGAGCTCGGCTTCGCATCGGGCAAGCTTGGATTGAGATTTGGAAAATGCTTGTCGATGAAGTGCCACGGCCTTCACATAAAGAAAAGGAGTCGAACTTAGAAAAATGAGAATAAAACTAGAGCATAATTATGGAGGTAGAAACTTACTTGTTTGAGAAGCCGCTGAGCCTCATCGAAGATAAACGAAGCATCCAGGTCGGGACCATCTTCGACCCCGGTAAAGCACTCCCGGAAAATATCATTCCCTTCGTGGGCCGTCCCCACATCGGGAGTCTTCATGGCCTGGGCATCTCGAAATTGCCCTTCAGAGAACACAGGGCCAGGCGGTGATTCATCTACGTTAATTATCCCAAGTGATTCACTTGCAATATTATCTTCTCTTTGAAAGGCCACGGGATTTACACCTCGAGCTCATCCACCAAATGTCCTCCAAGACGAGGCGCTCTCTTGCCGCTCGATGGCTCGGGGACTCTGCTCGAGCTCCCCTTCGAGATTTTTTCAGTTCGAGATTGAACCGCATCATCCACCATCGCTCAGCAACCTTCAAAGCTTCGGTGCTCCCCCTCTTCCGAGCTACTAGTAAACAGTCATCGTCCTCTCCCTCTTCCTCATCATCCCGAAGGTGTTGAACTGCTTCCGTAGATAAGGCTACGGGATCGTCCCTAGACTTTTGAGCTCTATTTTTCTTGGGCTTCGGGGAATTTGCTGGCGAAGCCCTTTTCCTTTTCTTCTCCTTGGTTGGCTTCGGTATTTCCTTTTCACCGGGCGGGGGAAGCCTTATAGCAACAGCATCTCCGAGGCCTGCGTAAGGGCAAAGTAAGTATTCTACAAAAAACACCAATATATAAAAAAGGGAGCTCACCATGGTTTTTAGCTTCCCACCGACCTTTGGCTAGATCACACCAACTACATCTTCATGTGAAGAAGTGGAAGGCAGTTGTCAAACCCAACCTGCATGGTTCGGAATCGCGCCGGGAAACCAAGGGGCAGCTGCATCATAAAAAAGGAAATAGATCGAGGAAGAATAAGGAAAGCAGAACAGTAATAATCGTCGATAAGTTAGTACTTACGTTTCATGTTCCATTCCTCGGGAAATGGCATCCTTCCAGCAGGAATTAAGTCGGAAGTCTTGATTCCGACAAACCGACTCATCCATCCTCGGTCCTTGTCCTCATCGATGCTGGAGAATAGTGACTACGATGATCGACGCTAAAGCTTTATCAGACCACCTCGATAAAGGCGATGGCTGTATAGCCTAATCAGGTGGTCGAGGGTAAAAAGCATCCCCTCAACCTGGCCCGAGAAATACCTGATCAAATAGACGATGCGCCATAAAGAAGGGTAGATTAGGCCAAGCGTCACATGATATTGGTAGCAGAAATCAAGAATGACTGGATCTATAGGACCCAATATTGGATCTATGGGACCCAATGTGAAAGGGTAAGTATACACGCTTAATACCCTACCACATGGGTGGTGATGTCCTTTTCGGGGGAAGGAATCACGACGTCCTTATCCCCCAATTAAAATCCTCTTTCACCTGCTCAAGTTCATCTTCAGTTATCAAGCAGATGTATCGAGACATGGGCTCACATCGGCCTGGAACTGATGCAAGCTTATCGATTTTGAAATCGGAAGATAGCTCGCATGGCCCGGGAATACATTCCTCAATACGAGGTAGCACCGTCGTTCTACCACTGGCCAGCCACGATGATGAGGAGGCTTTTTCTTTCTGAGGAACGGTTTTAGATGTTTTGGCCATTACTGTTGAGAAATTCAAAAGAAGAGAAGAAGTTGATGTTGTAGCAAGAACAAGTTGAGGGAAAGATGAACCTAGGAAATATGAAGAAGATAGTGACATTTTGAGAAAGATTTGAGAAGTAAAGATTGTAAAAGTTGTTAAATTGGCCTATTTATAGTGGCCGCTTTAACGGTTTGGGGAAGCCAATGGCCGACCATCAGCCACCTTCAATTAATGGCCTTGGGAACTATGCAAATGCGACCTTTCAATCACTTAAGTCGCTGACGTCACGAGATTGACATCATGACCGAGGCATCGGAGGATCGAGGATCAAATCGTTTCTTATCATCTTACTCTAAGAAACGCGGGGACAATCTGTATACGTCGAAATCAGGTATGCCCAATTTCATGGGCTCGAAGAGTTGCCTCAAGACCGAGTTCAGGATGGATCGAGTTCAAGCCCGATGGACCAAGCTCGAGATCGATGACAGAATATACGGCTCAAAGATCGAAGTACACAATGAGAACCGAAGTCGATTACGACCAACCCCGAAATGATGATGCTATGGGTTTGTAACAGAAAGAGCAAGATTCCCGCCACGTCCCCAAGATCATAGCGTAAATTCTGGAAAAGATTTGTACGAGTTAGTACGAATCCGTACTAGGCGGTTAGACAGCTGTCCCAATAAGATTCTTTACTGTAAATAGAAATGTACCTTATTTAGGGTTCCCCTACTATATAAAGGGGACCCCAATTATTTGTAACCATCATCAATCATTAGCAAAAGAATATACTCTCTTACTTTCTTGCTCATTACTCATCAGAATTGTCTCTTAAACTTATTGTCTTTACATTATTGTTTTTGTTGACCAACCTCGAGGCCATTACAGCTCGAAGTCAAGATTGGCTTGAACACTGGTTTGATTCAACTTTCTTCTTTAATTTATACGTCTGATTTTATGGTTATTAATTTGTATTAAACTAAATCACGTATCTTTAAAATTACAAACATGTTTAATTGTTACTCGTATTTTCGAGGTAAACAGCGTGACAGCGCTTCGATAAGCATGCACCCTGATGAGCACCCCGATTTTCCGGTAGGGCAAATGAAACAAAGACGTAACTATGAGGAATCAAAATCGAAGCTGGGAGCCTCCGTATCAAGGCCCGAACAAAACACCTGCCCTCAGAGTCATCGAGACCATGCCCCCGGACTCGGTTCGAGCTCCGAGACCTCGGAAAGCATTGCTAAACGACCGCACACGATTAACAAAGGACCGTGATATCTGTACCTAACCGGATATCACTGTGTAGATCTCAGCCCGTATCTGCAGCAGATCGGTAATTAGCGAAAAAGAGGAATTTTACCTTTCTTAGAATTGTACTTAGGGTAAAACTCCTCTACCATATAAACGGAAAGTCTGTTATTCAATAAACACACCGTAACACGCTTATCAAGGCAATATAAACTTATTTTTCTGTTTCTAAGCTGTTCAAAGGTTCTGATTCTTGTTCATGACTTTTCATATATATTTTGGGTACGAATCGAAGGCAAATAAGTTGTTAAGCCCATAACCGAGCTCAGATTCAATATTACTGTTGGTTTGGCTATCTATCATATCTTTCATTTGCTTATCTAATATTATTAATCACTTATATCAGATTAATTAGCATATCATTAAAATCGCGTATAAATTCAATTATTATTTATTTTAAGGGTAAACAATATTGCCATCATCTTTTAACTGATTAGACGACGTGATGTTGCAAAAGTTAAACACAAAAGCAATTTGTTACTTAAATTTACTTCAAATATTCAGCCGTGTGATGTACATAAAAATGTTTGCATTTGTAGATTCCTCCATACTTAGTAAAAGTGTAATCCACGGGACCAAACTATTTAATAATTGAATGTTCAAAGCTTTCCATAAATAAAGCTGCAAGTAGTGATAGCCAATCATCTCAATGGCTTTGACAGTTTCGCCTTCTATTTCCATTATGTTCTTTGCATTAAAAGAGGAACTATTAAAAAATTCGTTCAAGAATCACATGAAACCAAAAATTCTGCAACAAACAGATTCACCAACACTCCTTTGATTACTTGAATAGATTGGGAAATTACAAGCAACTCAACTACTACTGGAAATTAGGAAGAAGTGAATGAAATTACAAGGATAAAAAGGAAGGGGATGAGAAGGAGGATCTGAGAGAGGGATTAGAGACAGAAGAAATCAGTACTAACAACAGCCTGCCTATTCTACTATTCTGCCTTCTATTTATACTTTGTTCTATATCTTATTTTATGTATTCTGCTCTCTTCTAGAGTCACGCTTTTCCTGCTTGGAGCTGGTAATCACGCAGCTTCACTGGAAGATGCTTAGAGCGTGCGCTTCTCCTTGGCGCCACAAGTTGGTTATTATTCACGTGTTCCCCTTCATCCCTTAAGGTACTTGGGCCTTCTTGTGTAATATTAAAGTCTGGGCCTCGGTCATGTGGGCCGTTCATAACAATACTCCCTCCCTCGGAAAGAACCTTGTCCTCAAGGTTCAAATCATGGTGGTCACTTTCGGGAACAAATCGGAGAGTTGCAAGGGAGTGACCTGCTGGCCAGGTTGGCCAATACAACGACGCAACATAGAGACGTGAAAAACAGGGTGAATTTTGGCATCTGGTAGCAGCTCTAGTTTATAAGCAACTTCACCAATTCGCTTGAGGATACGAAAGGGTCCAAAGAAACGATGCCCAAATTTGTGATGCTTCTGTAGTCGCACCGAGGCTTGTCGATAAGGCTTTAACTTTACAAAAACCCAATCTCCCACCTCAAAGGACACCTCAGTTCTGTGCTTGTCAGCCATATTCTTCATTCTACCTTGTGCCTTCAGCAAATTCTGCTTGAGGAGGAGAAGAACCTCGTCTCGTTGCAATAGGTAGCTCTCCACAAGATCACTGGAACTGCTACCAAGAATGTAATGAGCGATAGTGGGAGGTTCCCTGCCATATAATGCTTGAAAAGGAGTCATACCCGCTGCGGATTGAAAAGAGGTATTGTACCAAAATTCAGCCCACGGTACCATAGAAACCCACTCATGAGGTTTATCAGCGATGAAACACCTAAGGTACTGCTCAACACACTTGTTAAGGGTCTCCGACTGTCCATCGGCTTGGGGATGGTATGCAGTGCTCGTAGCCAGAGTCGTTCCTTGCAAACGATTCAACTCTTGCCAAAAAGAATGAATGAAACGGGGGTCGCGATCAGTCACTATGATGCGTGGAGGACCATGTAGACGAACAACCCCAACCACAAAAGCTTCAGCTACAACCTTAGTAGAGAAAGTAGAAGGCAAAGGAATAAAGTGCCCATACATGGACAGCCGATCAACAACAGTCATAATCGTGGCCTTTCCTTAGGAGCTAGGCAAGCAGGTAATAAAATCCATGGCAATATCCTCAAAGGTCTGGTCCGGTATAGGCAAGGGCTGGAGAAGGCCAGCCAGTAATTGGTGGGAATCTTTCATCTGCTGGCAGGTTTGACAAGCTGCAACATAGACCTGGACATCTTTACGCATTCGCTTCCAAAAGAAGTTGGAAGCTAAGCGGTGGTAGGTGCGAGCGATGCCCGCATGTCCCCCAACTGCAGTATCATGGAACTCCAAGAGAAGGCGCTACCTGAGAGGGGAATCGCTGGGTATCACCAGCCTCCCGTGAAAAAATAGCAGCCCATCTCTAAAGACGTATCCGTTGGACAAGTCAGCCCTAGCAAGAATCCCCTGTTGGATCTCAATCAATTCAGGGTGCGTGAGGTTGAGATGTATCAGTTCCTGCTCGATGGAATAAGTGTGAGCAGTAAAGGCCAGAAGAGAGGCCTCTGTATTGCGAGACAAGGCGTCTGCTGCCTGATTTTGTTTGCCCGGACGATATAATATACGAAAATCATACCCCACCAGCTTACAAAGCCATTTTCGTTGCTCCGGTGTCTGGATACTTTGAGTAGTGAGATTCTTTAAGGATTGTTGATCCGTTAGAATAGTGAACCTCCTGCCAAGTAGGTATTGGCGCCACTTACTGACAGCTTGAGTAATGGCAAACATTTCACGATGGTAGGTGGAGGCGTTTTGCATTCTAGGACTGAGCTTTTGACTAAAATATGCTACTGGATGGCCCTTTTGAGACAAAATCGCGCCAATACCTTGCCTTGAGGCATCCGTTTCCAACTGAAATTCCAAGCTAAAGTCGGGTAAAGCCAATATAGGCGTAGTGCCAAGCTTATCCTTCAAAGTATCAAAAGCAGCTTGCGTGGCATTCGTCCAGACAAAGGAATCCTTGCGTAGTAGGTCAGTGAGGGGTCCAGATAAAGAAGCATAACAATAGATAAAGTGCCGGTAATATCCCGCAAGCCCCAAGAAACTACGAACGTCCTTCACTGACTTAGGCTTAGGCCATTGTGTAATAGCAGCAATTTTGTTTGGATCTACTGTTAAGCCCTCGTGTGATATGACGTGCCCTAAATAATCCACAGTGGTCTGTCCGAAAAGGCATTTGGCACGTTGGGCCACTAACTGGTGTTGGCGTAGCAGCTGCAAAACCTTACCCAAATGCTCCAAATGTTCCTCCCAAGTATGGCTGTAAACCAGTATGTCGTCAAAGAAGACCAGCACAAAACGGCGTAAATACGGGTGGAAAACAGTGTTCATGGTAGCCTGAAATGTAGAAGGAGCATTGGACAATCCAAACGGCATCACGAGGAACTCAAAATGACCGGTATGATTTCGAAAAGCTGTCTTTGCAACATCTTCAAGGCGGACACGAATCTGATGGTAACCAGACAATAAATCCAACTTCGAAAAAAAAAATTGCCCCGTGCAATTCGTCAAACAACTCATCAATAGTCGGAATAGGAAGCCTATCCCTTACCGTGATGGCGTTCAATGCTCTATAGTCGACACAAAAGCGCCAGGTGCCGTCCTTTTTGCGTACCAGCAAAACAGGAGAGGAAAAAGGACTGGTGCTGGCTCGTATAACTCCTTCTTTAAGCATATCCGCTACCATCTGCTCCATAGCCTGCTTCTGAAAGTAAGGATAGCGATATGGCTTCACATTCACCGGGCCGGCCCCCGGATTTAAATGTATCGCATGGTCTTGGGGTCAGTGGGAGGTAGTCCCTACGGCTTCTGAAACACATCCGCAAAGGAGGACAATAATTCCTCCATAGCTGGTGAAGTTGTGGATTCTAAATCCGGGCTTTCGGCAATCAAACAGTAATAGGAGGCAACATCATCCGTGGCAGCCAACCGTCGAAGGCTATGTAATTAGACTGGTTGAGCGTCCGTGGGCGGGCCCTCTCCATTCCAACAGTACTGATTGCCATTGTAATTGAACTCAAAGATACGGGCACCATAGTCAGTTACCACGCGTCCTAATGGGGCGAGCCAAGAGACCCCAAGCACTAGATCAGAACCATGTAATGGTAGCACATAGAAATCAGCCACAATATTGCATCCTTGAACCGTCAAGGTGACCTGTCGAGCTACACCTTCACACCGAAAACGTTGCCCGCTACCAACCACCACTGAGAAGGGCGTGATAGGCTCTACTAAAAGTTGCGAGAATTTGACTACCCTTATTTGGATGAAGTTGTGGGTACTGCCATCGTCTTTAAGAACCTACACTGGTGAGCCATTTATATGGCCTGTAAAACGTAGGCTAGTGGGGGAATTACCCCCAGCGAGGGCATGGTAGGATATAGCAGAGTGCTCCTGTATCTCAAGACATTGCACTTCTTCGGCGAGCAGTTCATCAGAGTTGTAACTCTCGGGAAAGTGCGGTGGAAAATCTAATTCGTCGGTGAGAAGTAAGAGCTGGGGAAGGTTTTTGCATTTGTGGGTGGAAGAGTATTTTTCATCACAATGATAGCACAAACCGCGCTCCCGACGGCTATGAAGCTCCGCCGAAGTGAGACGTTTGACGGGAATACGGTGTGGGGTATATGGTGGGGCAGAGGGCATTAGGGATTTGGAGTTTTGGTTAATAGGATTGTTAGGGATAAACGAAAATGTAGGTAGTAAAGGCTGGGTTCGGGCAAAGGCAGGTCAAACCGGCCCTTTCTCTAAGGCAATTCTCTGTTCATGCAAGTGAGCCGCCTCAAGAGCTTCTTCCATTGATTTGGGCCGATGAATTAAAACGGAGGTTTGGATATCTGGTCTAAGGCCCGAAGTGAAACATTCCACCAAAACTGACTCCGTAAGGTCCTCTGTCTCATTAGCTATTGATTCAAATCGAGCTTGGAAATCAGCAACGGAGGTGGTCTGCTGCAATTTAGACAACCGACCCACCGGTCACAGGAGGTGCCTTGCCTTGAATCGACTGACCAATTTTGCTGCAAAATTAGCCCATCCAAAACAGCCAACGATACCACTCAAGTGCCTCTCCGTCCAAGTAGAATGAAGCCAAGGACAGTTGGTGATTCGCCTCAATTCCATAGAAATCAAAATAACGCTCAGCTTGGAAAACCCATGCGGCTGGACCCTCACCTTTGAATTGCCCAAATTCAACTCGAGCTGGTTTGTGGTTCGCATGGTGACGAGAGCCATCACCCTCAGTAATCGCCCGTACCTTAGAATCGTCAACATCGGGTGAGCGATTGCTAACCCTAACCTCCGCCATTTGCGTAACCAAATCCATCAGAACCTGATGGTGTGAATCCATTGAAGCACGCATCTCGGCAAGCTCCTGCGAAACCGACGACCCCACGGAGGACTTGAGTGTAGAGTCCGGCATAGTGGACGTTGAATGAAAGCACCAATGCAACAAACAGATTCACCAACACTCCTTTGATTACTTGAATAGATTGGGAAATTACAAGCAACTCAACTACTACTGGAAATTACGAAGAAGTGAATGAAATTACAAGGATAAAAAGAAAGGGGAATGAGAAGGAGGATCTGAGAGAGGGATGAGAAACAGAAGAAATCAGTACTAACAACAGCCTGCCTATTCTACTATTCTGCCTTCTATTTATACTTTGTTCTATATCTTTCTTTATGTATTCAGCTCTCTTCTAGAGTCACGCTTTTCCTGCTTGGAGCTGGTAATCACGCAGCTTCACTGGAAGATTCTTAAAGCGTGCGCTTCTCCTTGGCGCCACGAGTTGGTTATTATTCACGTGTTCCCCTTTATCCCTTAAGGTACTTGGGCCTTCTTGTGTAACATTAAAGTCTGGGCCTGGGTCATGTGGGCCGTTCATAACAAATTCCCCTCCTGGGATTGGCAAATTACTCCCGTCCCATTTTAACTGTCGCTTAGCTCAAAAAAATTATCCCAAAATAATTACCGCCTTAAGAATTCAAGACTAAATTTGTTAAATGTTTCTAACTATTCCCTTAATATTAAAGTAGTAGTTCTTCTTAATACTGCTTTCAAAAAGCTTTTAATAGCGGTAACTTAGTAATTATATCTTGTATTTATTATTATTATTAATAGATTTTAAAAAGCTAGAGTGATCATTAAAATGGGACGAAGAAAATAGCAAATTTTACTACTTAGGATCGAGTTGGAGACTCGTGGAGGAGGACATGGCCTAAACAGTACACTTGATATATTAAAGGGTAATTTACATACTTCCTTTATTCACTATTAAAATTCTTTTACAAGGTAAGTGTGTAAAATTTAAACTCTTGTTACAATTGTATCTTTTAAGTTGTTACTTCAATTTATTTGAATATTTGTTAGTTGTGACTTGTGATTTTCATTTCGAATTCGAAACATGCATGTGTTCAGTGTCAAATTTACCTCCTTGCTTGTTAGTTCAAGAAATTGACATTTTTTTGGGTCTCGAAAGAAGTTGACTTAGCAATTGTCACAACCCAAATCTACTGTGTCGTGATAGCGCCTAACGTGGAACTAGGCAAGCCGACTCTTTTACTAAAACCACCCGATATTTAAAAATAAGGATTTCTTCAAGCTATTAAATTAATAAAACTTCATAAGATAAATCTGAATGACAAAGTGCGGAATGAAAAGCCCGACATCAGGGTGTAACTAGTCATGAGCTTCTACTAAGGACTCTCCGATAAAACTAAGACTAATACAGTCTGGAAAATAACTAATAATATCTAAAGGAATATAGGAGGGAGAAGAGCAAGGCTGCGATCGCCATGCAGCTACTTGCTAACTCCACGGATCCGCGACGGATAAAAATCAACAATCGCTAGCACGTCCACCAACCCCTGGATCTGCACACTAGGTGCAGGGAGTAATGTGAGTACGCCATCTCAGTAAGTAAATAAGGTTATAAAGACTGAGCAGTAGGAAACGCATAAAAGCCACATCATGAAATCTTAGTAAGTACAGCATGCTTTCAAATCAGTATGTGAGTCAAATCATCTCGTTTAAAATCCAGTTTTCGGTAAAATATCATTTGAAGATATTTTTCAACAGTTTCAACAGAGGCTCAAAGCAAATGAGAGTAAAAGAGATGAAAATCATAAAAATCCCCTCGGGCAAACATCGCTCATATACAGCCCCTCGGGCAACATAGATCATAAATCGCCTCTCGGGCACAACATCACTCTGAACCAGCCCCTCGGACAAACCTCACAGTCACTCGTATACAGCCCCTTGGGCATATCACATATCACTCATTCAGGATACCCGCGCTCACTGGGGGTGTGCAGACTCCGGAGGGGCTCCTACAGCCCAAGCGCTATAATCCGCACGGACAACTCACGTGCTGCACGGACAAATCACGTGCCATAGTATCAATATTAGAATCCGTACGGACAACTCACGTGCTATAGTATCAATATCAGAATCCGCACGGACAACTCACATGCTGCACATACAACTCACGTGCTATACTCTCAATATCCTCAAAATTACAGGCCCTCGGTCTTACTCAGTCATAAACCTCTCAATCCACTCGGACTATCAATAAAAACAGGGTGCTCAGCCCAAAATATCATTTTAGACATCCCCACATGCGATCTCGCACAGCGTCCGCATCTGCAGCTCCCAATTCGCACATGCGGCCTCACACCTGTGGCTCCCTTTCCGCATGGGCAGAAACACCAGCAGAAATCACACCAGTAGCCCTCAAACACCAAAAACCCATCCGTCAACCATCCGAAACACACTCGAGGCCCTAGGGACCTCAACCAATAATACCAACAAGTCACATGTCAACATACGAACTTAGTCGAACCTTAGGAACACTCAAAACAACATCAAAACACCAAATTAAACTCAGGTTCATGCCTAAGACTTCTAAATTTCCATATTCCACAAACGATGCTGAAACCTATCAAACCTTGTCCGAATGACCCCACATTTTGCACACACGTCACAAAATGATACCACAAACATACCCCAACTTTTGAAATTCCATTCCGACCCCGATATCAAAATTTTCACTACTCACCGAAAGTCGCCAAATTTCAAATTTCGCCAATTCAAGCCTAATTCCACCACGGGCCTCCAAATCACATTCCAGACGCGCTCCCAAGTCCAAAATCACCTAACAGAGCTAACCAAATCATAAAAATCCAAATTTAAGTTTGAATACCAAAAAATCAAAACTTGGTCAAACCTTTCAAATTTAAAGCTTCAAGCTGAGAATCATTCTTCCATATCTGTTCCGATCAACCTGAAAACCAAAACCGACGATATACATAAGTCATAACACATCATACGGGGCTAGTCATGTGCGAGAAATGGAGAGAGAAGTGCAAATGCTCAAAACGACCGGTCGGGTCGCTACATCCTCCCCCACTTAAACACACGTTCGTCCTAGAACGTGCCCAGAGTTGTTCCAAAAGTCATCAAATCACTGTATAACCTTACCATGCATATACCCGGGGGTGATCCCACGTCAACCTATCCCATATAGGTCCGATAACACAACATAACTGAAATTTCGCAATCCAACCTAGCCCATAAACCTTAGAACCAAATTTCCACTTCCGAAATTATCTATAAGATCATAATCTCACATCTATACACTTTATAAGTCCAAACAAGTTGAATCAAACCATATCTGTAACCCAAGATGTAATCACATGATATACCGCATAACTCAAACACTCGTAGCGATAACTTCTAATCACACCAGTTGTCCAACACAGCCAAACACTGGTAATAACCTCTTATCAAACAAAGCCTCGTTCCAACACTTTCATATACTGCCAATGATGAAAAAACACACTGAAATCATAACTATTCCTCAAATCAACCAGTCATGGAGTTCCCTCTCCCTCGGCAAGGACTTTAGTAAATTTCTAAGCTGAATTTCGATATCATCCCTCTAACATGCTGAAATCGAATCCGATAGTATTCATTCTAGATATCAATGACCTCCTCTCATCCAACACGACTACTCCAGTGATAGGACACATCGATACAATCTAAAGCCACAATCAATGCAACCCGCGCACCAATAAGCAACAGTCCAAATGTACTCAAATCATGGAAAATGACTCAAATGAGAGAGCTGTACCGCAAGCTCACCAGTACCACCCCAACACAATATTAAGAACCCAGCACATACGGTAGAACCAGAGCACACGAATCTAACCCGAAGGATCATACCTCCACATAACTTCGCTGCAATGCGCGACACTATCCAAACACTGGTCCACATGAGACACCTCAGCAACCATGCTCAAAATCAACAACCACATGAAATTTGATGTCTAGTACCAAAAGTGAATCACCATAACCACGGAGAAGCAAATGATGCAATGTCATACCAGCCCGAAAGAACATATCCAATGCGCAATCAATCATGCAACACCCAAATACCCGTCTCACTCAAACTTTGCTATGAAGCCCAAATAGAACCATATCATCTATGCATAAAATCAATGAATCACAATCTCGTGTAGCTTACAAGAGTAACTCACAAACAAATCTCGGGGCACGAATAAGCTTATCAAGAATCGAAAGGCACCTTCCTCAACAATAGCAGTTCAGAGTCAACATACCCAACTCGAGGCAGAACACACATCCATATTGGGTGATTTTGGGTTTAGGAGCGTGTTCGGATTGTGTTTTGGAGGTCTGTAGCTTAATTAGGCTTGAAATGCCAAAAGTTGAAATTTTTGAAGTTTCCGGTTCGATAGTGAGATTTTGATATCGGGGTCGGAATGGAATTCCGGAAGTTAGAGTAGCTCTGTAGTGTTGAATGTGACGTGTGTGTAAAATTTGAGGTTATCGGACGAGGTTTGATAGACCTTTTGATCGAAAGCGTATTTTGAGAGTTTTGAAGTTCTTAGGCTTGCATTCAATGCTAATTGGTTGATTTGATGTTGTTTGAGGTGTTTTAAGGATTGGTATAAGTTTGGATAGTAGTATATGACTTGTTCGTGCTTTTGGTTGAGGTCCCGGGGGCCTCGGGGTGGTTTCGGATGGTTAACAGGAAGTTTGGAGTTGGGAATTTGCAGCTGAAGCTGCCGAGTCTGCTGTAATAACCTCACCTGCGGCTTGGGGATCGCAGGTGCGATCGCGAAAAAGCAAAAAAGAAGCCGTAGATGCGGCCAAGAGGAAACAGGGTTGGTACCGCAGAAGCGGCTAAGGGAGCGCACCTGCGCTATCGCAGGTGTGGGCATTTTGTCGCAGATGCGGAAATGGACTTTTAAGTGAAAACCGCAGATGCAGTACTTTGGCCGCTGATGCGGCACCGCAGGTGCGGTGTAGGGATCGTAGGTGCAAAAAGCCTGGGTCAGAAAGTATATAAGACTTCCTTCGCGATTTTGGTCATTTTTCTCAAATATTTCTATTCGGGGTGGAGCTTTTGAGAGCAATTTCAAGGGAGATTTTCAAAGGGATTCATTGAGGTAAGGTCCTTGGTTCCTAAGCTCATTATTATGGTAATTTTTATCATTTTTAAGCATGAAAATTTAAGGAAAATCAGTGGTAAATTGGGGGTTAGGGCTTGGTTAATTGGAGAGTTTTGAGTGGTGAATTGAGGGACCATTTGAGGTCCGATTTTGGTACTCTTGGTATGGCTGAACTCATGAGAGTGTGAGGATCCGGAATATGTAAATTTTACCCGATTCCGAGATGTGGGCCCGGAGGGCATTTTGGTTATTTTACCTAATTTCGCGTATTAGTTTAGAATTTATTTGTAGAATCAGTTACTTGAAGTGTTATTTACATTATGAAATTGAATTGAATAGATTTGGGCCATTTGGAGTCGAATATTCGTGGCAAGAACGTGGTTTCGGGTTATTTTGAGCCGGTTCGAGGTAAATGGCTTGTCTAACCTTGTGTAGGGGAAACTCCCCTTAGGATTTGGTATTATTGATGTTTGAAATGCCTTGTACGTGAGGTGACGAGTGCGTACTTGTGCTAATTGTTGAAAAATCCGATTTTCATTAAGTACTTAGAATTGTGTTTCTTTTCCTGTTTATACTACTTGCAATTTAAGCATGTTGTTAGCTTAGGGAAACATGTCTAATTGACTTAATTGCTTAATTGTTCAACTGCCGTATTTGATTTATGTGTAGCATGCTAGGTTAGAAATACCTGCTTTACCTTGGTATGAAATTTGATTGATTTGAGTATTCTTCTTGTTGCTGTTGTGTATTTAATTTGGGACTACGGGACGGTATCCCGGGAGATCCCCCTCCTGTATGTTTACTTCGGGACTACGGATTCGTATTCCGGGAGATCCCCCTGCACTTTTACATTGGAAATACGGGATTGCACCCGGTAGATACTCAGTACTGAGTATTTACATTTGGGACTACGGATCGGGATTCCGGTAGATCCCCGCGCACTATGAGTTCGACTTCGTGACGGTATCCCGGGAGATCCACTATATATTTATATTTGGGACTACAGTACGGTATCCTGGGAGATCCCCAGTTGTTATCTCTGTGTGAGCTGTATTCCTTTCCGTGATTAACTGTCTCTGTAATAGATGTTGTTGTTGTTTCTATCTTGTGATGCTTCTCACTGTTGCACTTAACTATACTGTCTTATTCTATACTGTTATACCTTGTATTTCATTTAACCTCAATAGGGCCCTAACTTTCCTCGTCACTACCCGACCGAGGTTAGGCTCGGCACTTACTGAGTACCGCTGTGGTGTACTCATGCCCTTCCTGCGCATGTTTTTCATGTGCAGATCCAGGTACTTCGACTCAGCCCTACCATCCTTGAGGCGGAGTTATCCATCAGAGACTTCGAGGTATGTCTGCCGCGTCCATAGACCGAGGAGTCCCTTTCCATTCTCGCTCATAGTATTAGGCCTTTTGTATTTACTTTTGTTAGACACTCTGGAGTTAGAACACTGTAGTTATTCCATAGCTTGTGATTTCATAAGATTCCACGTTTTGGGAAATGTAGTTCATTTTAAAAGTTTGATTTGTATTATTTCTGCAGTTTGGATAGTTTATTTCTGTTATTTCTTTTTCCGCAAATTGTTATGCTTACCTAGTCGTAGAGACTAGGTGCCGTCATGATAGTTCATGGAGGGCGAACTTGGGTCGTGACAAGTTGGTATCGGAGCTCTAGGTTCATAGGAGTCATGAATCACAAGCCGGTTTATTAGAGTCTCGCGGATCGGTACGGATACGTCTGTACTTAACTACGAGAGGCTATGTAACTGTTAGGAAAAATTCCACTTCATTTGATTTCCTTGTCGTGCGAGATTTTGATATCAGAAATCTAAACTTCTATCTTCTATTCTCTCGCAGATGGTGAGGAAACGTGCTACCCGAGATGATCAGGCACCCGCTCGCCCTACTGGAGCCGTTAGAGGACGGAGCCGGGGTAGAGGCCGAGGACGCACCCGTGGTGTGGCCAGAGCACCCACGCGAGCTGCCACCGAGGTGCCACCAGCAGTTCCAGTCGGAGTCCAGACACCTGATACGTCTGCTACCACTACTCCAGCACTCCAGGAGACTATGGCGCAGTTTATGACTATGTACACCACTCTAGCTCAGGCAGGGTTGCTTCCCCTTGCTGTAGCTACATCCCAGGCCGGGGGAGGAGCACAGACTCCCGCTGCCCGCACTCCTGAGCAGCGAGTGCATGTTGATCAGGTCCTAGATATTATCCCTACGCAGTCGGTAGCCCCAGCTCATCCCGAGGAAAGGGCAGTAGCTTCAGAGGAGGAGCAGAAGAGGCTTGAGAGGTTCAAGAAGTATTAGCCTCCTACATTCAGCGGAGTAGCCTCAGACGATGCTCTTGGATTTCTAGAGGAGTGCTACCGTATCCTCCGTACCATGGGTATATCAAGATCGAGCGGGGTTTTCTTCACTACCTTCCAGCTTCGAGGAGCCGCCTATCAGTAGTGGTGTGCTTATGAGTTAGACAGTCCGGATGAGGTAGCTTCCCTGACTTGGGCTCAGTTTTCAGATATGTTCACAAGAGAGTATGTTCCCCAGAGTCTTAGGGACGCTTGGCGCGCAGAGTTTGAGCGTCTGCGCCAGGGTACTATGACTGTCTCGGAGTATTATGTCCGTTTCACCAACTTGGCTAGACATGCACCAGCTTTGGTTTCTACAGTTCGCGAGAAGGTTCGCCGATTTATTGAGGGGCTTATTCCCAGCATCAGGTCTAGCATGGCTCGTGAGTTGGAGATGGATATTTCTTATCAGCAGGTGGTGAGCATTGCTAGGAGGATTGAGGGTATGCATGCTAGAGATAGAGAGGAGAGGGAAGTCAAGAGGTCTCGAGAGTCGGGCCATTATTCTGGTGCCCGTGCCCCAGCTGCAGGTCGTCATGGTAGGGGTTATATGAGTCACCCTGTTCATTCAGCTCTTCCAGCAGCCAGTGGTATTCTAGCTCCACCTAAGCCTGAGGAGCCTTATTATGCACCTCCAGTATCTAGTGCGCCTCCTGCGCGGGGTGTTTCCAGTGGTCAGTCCAGCAAACCTGACCCGAGCCAGTCACAGCCGCCATGTCCTCCCAGAGCTTGTTTTGAGTGTGGTGACACATGCCATATGGTGAGGGATTGACCCAGTCTTAGGAGGGGTGCACCTCCACAGACTTCTCAGCCACAGCATGCCCCGCAGAGTTCTCAGGCCATGATTACAGCACCAGTTGATACCCCACCTGCTTAGCCAGCTAGAGGTGGAGGTCAGGGAGGTAGAGGTTGCCCTCGAGGGGGAGGACAGGCCAGATACTATGCCCTTCATGCCCATACTGAGGTTGTCGCCTCCGATTCTGTCATCACATGTACTATCCTGGTCTGTCATAGAGATGCATCAGTTCTATTCGATCCAGGATCCACTTATTCTTATGTGTCCTCTTATTCTGCCCCGTATTTGGGAGTATCTCGGGATTATTTGAGTTCTCCTATTTATGTTTCTACTCCTATTGGAGATTCTCTTGTTGTGGACCGCGTTTATCGGTCGTGTTTGATTGCTCTTAGTGGTTTTGAGACCAGAGCCGATTTGTTATTGCTCAGCATGATAGACTTTGATGTTATTCTGGGCATCGACTGGTTGTCGCCCCATTATGCTATTCTTGATTGTCACGCAAAAACCGTAATGCTGGCTATGCTAGGTGTACCGCGAGTAGAGTGGAGGGGTACTTTAGATCATAGGCTCAGTGTATGGTTGAGAAGGGGTGTGACGCGTATCTAGCTTATGTGAGAGATGTCAGTATTGATACCCCTACAGTTGATTCAGTCCCAATAGTACGGGATTTCTCTGGTGTGTTTCCAGCTGACCTTTCGGGCATGCCGCCCGATAGAGATATTGATTTTGGCATTGATCTATTATCGGGCACTCAGCCAATTTCTATTCCTCAGTACCGTATGGCTCCTCCTGGGTTGAAGGAGTTGAAGGAGCAGTTGCAGGAATTGCTTGATAAGGGTTTCATTCGGCCCAGTGTATCACCTTGGGGTGCTCCTGTCTTATTTGTGAAGAAGAAGGATGGTTCTATACGTATGTGTATTGATTATCGCCAGGTGAACAAGGTTACAGTGAAGAACCATTATCCATTGCCTCGTATTGATGACCTGTTTGATCAGTTACAGGGTGCTTGTGTGTTTTCTGAGATTAACTTGCGTTCAGGCTATCATCAGTTGAAGATTCGGGAGCCAGATATCCCGAAGACTGCCTTCAGGACTCGGTATGGTCATTACGAGTTCCTTGTTATGTCATTTGGGCTGACTAATGCCCCAGCAGCCTTCATGCATCTGATGCACAGTGTATTCCGGCCATATCTTGACTCATTCGTTATTGTCTTTATTGATGACATTCTGGTATATTCTCGGAGTCGGGAAGATCATGAGCAGCACCTGAATACAGTGCTCCAGACTTTGAGGGAGAAGAAACTATATGCTAAGTTCTCGAAATGTGAGTTCTGGTTGGATTCCGTGGCATTCTTGGGTCACGTGGTATCTAGTGAGGGGATAAGGGTGTATCCGAAGAAGGTGGAAGAAGTGCAGAGTTGGCCCAGACCATCCTCAGCTACAGAGATTCGCAGTTTTCTTGGCTTTGCGGGTTATTACCGTTGATTTGTTCAGGGGTTTTCATCTATTGCAGTGCCTATGTCCAGACTGACCCAGAAGGGTGCTCCGTTCCAGTGGACGAAAGAGTGTGAGGAGAGCTTTCAGAAGCTCAAGACAGCTTTGACTACAGCCCCAGTTTTGATATTGCCTACCGGTTCAGGGTCTTATACTGTCTATTGTGATGCTTGAAGGGTTGGCCTTGGAGCGGTATTGATGCAGGACGGTAGGGTGATCGCCTATGCGTCCAGACAGTTGAAGGTTCATGAGAAAATTTATGTTGTCCATGATCTCGAGTTAGCTGCTATTGTTCACACCTTGAAGATCTGGCGCCATTATTTGTACGGTGTGCCTTGTGAGATTTATACTGATCACCAGAGTTTGCAGCATCTGTTCAAGCAGAAAGACCTTAATTTGCGTCAGAGGAGATGGCTAGAGCTGCTGAAGGACTATGATATCACTATTTTGTATCACCCGATACTTTGAGCCGCCGGGCAGAGAGTTTTGGGAGTTTAGCTTACATACCAGCAGCAGAGAGGCCCATGGCGATGGATGTTCAGGCCTTAGCCAGCCAGTTTGTGAGGTTGGATCTTTTGGAGCCCAGTCGGGTTCTAGCTTGCGTGGTCTCCCGGTCTTGCTTGTTTGATCGTATCCGGGAGCATCAGTTTGATGACCCTCATTTGCTTGTCCTCAAGGACAAGGTTTTGCATGGCGATGTCAGGGATGTGACCATTGGTGATGATGGGGTATTGAGGATGAAGGGTCGAGTTTGTGTACCCAAAGTTGATGGGCTTCGAGAGTTGATTCTAGAGGAGGCCCATAGTTCGCGGTATTCCATTCATATGGATGCCGCGAAGATGTACCAGGATTTGAGACAGCACTATTGGTGGAGGCGGATGAAAAAAGATATAGTTGGGCTTGTAGCTCGGTGCCTTAATTGTCAGCAGGTGAAGTATGAGCACCAGAGACCGGGTGGATTGCTTCCGCAAAAAGAGATTCCGGAGTGGAAGTGGGAGTGGATCACCATGGACTTCGTAGTTGGGCTCCCACGAACTTCGAGGAAGTTCGATGCCATTTGGGTGATTGTGGATCGGCTGACCAAGTCCGCGCATTTCATTCCTGTGAGTACTACCTATTCTTCAGAGCGGTTGGCGGAGATTTATATCCGGGAGATTGTCTGTCTGCATGGTATTCCAGTTTCCATCATTTCAGATAGGGGTACTCAGTTCACATCACGGTTTTGGAGGGCCGTACAGCATGAGTTAGGTACTCGGGTGGAGTTAAGCACAGCATTTCACCCTCAGACGGACGGACAGTCCGAGCGCACTATTCAGATTCTTGAGGATATGCTCCGTGCGTGTGTGATTGAGTTTGGAGGGTCTTGGGATCAGTTCTTGCCATTGGCGGAGTTTGCCTACAACAACAGCTATCAGTCCAGCATTCAGATGGCACCGTATGAGGCTTTATATGGTAGGCGGTGTAGATCTCCGGTGGGTTGGTTCGAGCCTAGTGAGGCTAGATTATTGGGCACAGACTTGGTACAGGATGCTTTGGAAAAGGTTAAGGTGATTCGGGATAGACTTCGCACAGCCCAGTCCAGACAGAAGAGTCACGCGGACCGGAAGGTTCGTGATGTTTCCTACATGGTCGGAGAGCGGGTTCTACTTCGGGTTTTGCCTATGAAGGGCATTATGAGGTTTGGGAAGAAAGGGAAGTTGAGTCCGAGATTTATTGGCCCTTTTGAGATATTGAGGCGTGTTAGGGAGGTTGCCTATGAGCTTGCCTTACCTCCTAGCTTGGCAGGAGTTCATCCGGTATTTCATGTTCGATGCTCCGGAGGTATCACGGTGATCCGTCGCACGTGTTGGATATCGGTTCAGTCCAGCTGGACAAGGATCTATCTTATGTTGAGGAGCTAGTGGAAATATTGGATAGGTAGGTTCAAAAGCTGAGGTCAAAGAACATTCCATCAGTGAAGGTTCAGTGGCGGGGCCAGCCGATCGAGGAGGTGACTTGGGAGACCGAGCAGGATATGCGCAGCCGTTACCCTCATCTTTTCACTACTTCAGGTATGTCTCTATGCTCGTTCGAGGACGAATGAATGTTTAAGTGTGGGAAGCTGTAACGAGGCCGGTCATTTAAAGAATTAATGCCCTGATCCCCTATTAACTGCATTCCCCGTGTTTGTTTCTGCTATTGTGAGTTGCCGGGAGGATTTATTTAGAGTTTCGAAGAGTTTTGGGACACTTAGTCCCTAAATGAGAGTTTAAGTTTTAGAATTTGGACCGTAGTAAGAACAGTGTGAAGACGGCCTCGGAATGGAATTCTGTTGGTTCCGTTAGCTCAGTTGGGTGATTTCGGGTTTAGGAGCGTGTTCGGATTGTGTTTTGGAGGTCAGTAGCTTAATTAGTCTTGAAATACCAAAAGTTGAAATTTTGAAGTTTCCGGTTCGATAGTGAGATTTTGATATCGGGGTCGGAATGGAATTCCGGAAGTTGGAGTAGCTCCGTAGTGTTGAATGTGACGTGTGTGCAAAATTTCAGGTTATTCGGACGAGGTTTGATAGACTTTTTCATCGAAAGCGTATTTTGAGAGTTTTGAAGTTCTTAGGCTTGAATTCGATGCTAATTGGTTGATTTGATGTTGTTTGAGGTGTTTTAAGGATTGGTATAAGTTTGGATAGTGGTATATGACTTGTTCGTGCTTTTGGTTGAGGTCCTGGGGGCCTCGGGGTAGTTTCGGATGGTTAACGGGAAGTTTGGAGTTGGGAATTTGCAGCTGAAGCTGCTGAGTCTGCTGTCATAACCGCATTTGCGGCTTGGGGATCACAGGTGCGATCGCACAGAAGCGAAAAAGAAGCTGCAGATGCGGCCAAGAGGAAGCAGGGCTGGTACCGCAGAAGCGGCTAAGGGAGCGCACATGCGCTATCGCAGGTGCGGGCATTTTTTCGCAGATGCGGAAATGGACTTTTAAGTGAAAACCGCAAATGCAGTGCTTTGGCCGCTGATGCGGTGTAGGAACCGCAGGTGCGAAAATCCTGGGTCAGAAAGTATATAAGACTTCCTTCGCGATTTTGGTCATTTTTCTCAAATATTTCAATTCGGGGTGGAGCTTTTGAGAGCAATTTCAAGGGAGATTTTTAGAGGGATTCATTGAGGTAAGGTCCTTGGTTCCTAAGATCGTTATTATGGTAATTTTTATCATTTTTAAGCATGAAAATTTAAGGAAAATCAGTGGTAAATTGGGGGTTAGGGCATGGTTAATTGGAGAGTTTTGAGTGGTGAATTGAGGGACCATTTGAGGTCCGATTTTGGTACTCTTGGTATGGCTGAACTCATGAGAGTGTGAGGATCTCGAATATGTAAATTTTACCCGATTCTGAGACTTGGGCTCGGAGGGCGTTTTGGTCATTTTACCTAATTTCGCGTATTAGCTTAGAATTTATTTGTAGAATCAGTTACTTGAAGTGTTATTTATATTATGCAATTGAATTGAATAGATTTGGGCCATTTGGAGTCGAATACTCGTGGCAAGAACGTGGTTTCGGGTTAATTTTGAGCCGATTCGAGGTAAGTGGCTTGTCTAACCTTATGTGGGGGAAACTCCCCTTAGGGTTTGGTATTACTGATGTTTGAAATGACTTGTACATGAGGTGACGAGTGCGTACTTGTGCTAATTGTTGGAAAATCCGGTTTTCATTAAGTACTTAGAATTGTGTTTCTTTTCCTATTTATACTACTTGCAATTTAAGCTTGTTGTTAGCTTAGGGAAGCATGTCTAATTGACTTAATTGCTTAATTGTTCAACTGCCTAATTGGAATTATGTGCACCATGCTAGGTTAGAAATACCTGCTTTACCTTAGTGTGAAATTTGATTGATTTGAGTATTCTTCTTGTTGCTGCTGTGTATTTACTTTGGGACTACGGGACGGTATCCCGGGAGATCCCCCCCCCCTGTATGTTTACTTTGGGACTACGGATTTGTATTCCGAGAGATCCCCCTGCACTTTTACATTGGAACTACGGGATTGCACCCGGTAGATTCCCCCAGTACTAAGTATTTACATTTGGGACTACGGATCGAGATTCCGGTAGATCCTCGCGCACTATGAGGTGGACTACGGGACGATATCCCGGGAGATCCACTGTATATTTTATATTTGGGACTACAGTACGGTATCCTGGGAGATCCACGGTTGTTATCTCTGTGTGAGCTGTATTCCTTTCCGTGGTTAATTGTCTTTGTTATAGCTGTTGTTGTTCTTTCTATCTTGTGATACTTCTTACTGTTGCACTTAACTATATTGTCTTATTCTATACTGTTATACCTTGTATTTCATTTAACCTCAGTAGGGCCCTGACTTTCCTCGTCACTACCCGACCGAGGTTAGGCTTGGCACTTACTGAGTACCGTTGTGGTGTACTCATGCCCTTCCTGCGCATGTTTTTCATGTGCAGATCCAGGTACTTCGACTTAGCCCTACCATCCTTGAGGCGGAGTGATCCATCAGAGACTTCGAGGTATGTCTGCCACGTCCGCAGACCGAGGAGTCCCTTTTCATTCTCGCTCATAGTATTAGGCCTTCTGTATTTACTTTTGTTAGACACTCTGGAGTTAGAACACTGTAGTTATTCCATAGCTTGTGATTTCATGAGATTCCGGGTTTTAGGAAATGTAGTTCATTTTAAGAGTTTGATTTGTATTATTTCTACAGTTTGGATAGTTTATTTTTGTTATTTCTTTTTCCTCAAATTGTTGGGCTTACCTAGTCATAAAGACTATGTGCCGTCACGATAGTTCATGGAGGGCGAACTTGGGTCGTGACAGTTTCAGTTAAATAAGTAACTTAATAGTTGCTACGGGACAGACCAAGTCACAATCCCCAACGGTGCATGCCCACACGCGCGTCACCTAGAATGTGCGTCACCTCAAGTAGTGAAACGATGTGAAATCAGGGGTTTCATACCCTCAGGACAAGATTTATAATCATCACTTACCTCAAGCCGATCAAATCTCTATTCCGCGATACTTTTGCCCCTCGACTCGGCCTCCGATCTCTCCGAATCTATTCACAACCAGAACAATACCATTAATATGCGCTAATGGAATAAATTCCACAAGAAAAACTATCAAATTAAGCACAAATCCCGAAATCCTCTCAAACCCGGCCCCGCGCCCACGTCTCGGAATTAGACAAAAATTATAAAACTAGAAAGCCCATCCACTCACGAGTCCATACATACAAAATTTATCACAATCCGACCTTATTTGGTCACTTAAATCCTCAAAATCCGCTCTCCAATTTTCAAGCCCTAAATTACCCAAATTTCTAGCTCAACTTCTCAGTTAGATGATAAATAAAACCATAGATTCATGAATTTAAACCATTATAGGTTAGAATCACTTACCCCTAACGTTGCTCTTTCAAATCCCTTGAAAAATTTCCTCTCTCCTGAGTTCCTCAAACCCAAAATCGAAAAATGAAGAACAAAACCTCGAGCTCGGGTTTTCTGCCCAGCAAAACCGCACCTGCGGTCATATTCCCGCAGGTGCAGAACCCATTTAATGAACCATTTCCGCATCTGCAGTCAACCCAATGCACCGGCGGTGTGCACCTGCGACTCATCTTCTGCTTCTGCGGAAAAGACCAAACTCCACAGCGTCCGTATCTGTGGCTCCCAATTCGCACATGCAACCTCGCACCTGCGGCTCCCCTTCCACTGGTGCGGAAACACCAGCAGCCCTCAAACACCAAAAACCCATCCGTCAATCATCTGAAACACACTCGAGGCCCTCGGACCTCAACCAATAATAACAAAAAGTCACATATCAACATATGAACTTAGTCGAACTTTCGGAACACTCAAAACAACATCAAAACACCAAATTACACTCGGATTCAAGCCTAAGAACTTCTAAATTTTCATATTCCACAAACGATGTCGAAACCTATCAAACCTCGTCTGAATGACCTCAAATTTTGCACACACATCACAAATGATACCACGAACCTACCCCAACTTCCAAAATTTTATTCCGGCCCAGATATTAAAATTTCCTCTGCCGACTGAAAGTCGCCAAATTTCAAATTTTGTCAATTCAAGCCTAATTCCATCACAGGCCTCCAAATCACATTCCGGACACGCTCCCAAGTGCAAAATCACCTAACAGAGCTAACCAAATCGTAAAAATCTAAATCTGAGGTTGAATGCCATAAAGTCAAAACTTGGTCAAACCTTTCAAATTTAAAGCTTCAAGCTGAGAATCATTCTTCCATATCTGTTCTGATCAACCTGAAAACTAAAACCGACGATTTACATAAGTATAACACATCATACCGGTCTAGTCATGCCCGAGAACTGACGAGCAAAGTGCAAATGCTCAAAACGACCGATCGGGTCGTTACAGCAATACCATATACTCCATAAAACTTTTAATTTTCTTAGGCCACCACTTGGAGCGGAAAATAAAATATCTCCAAGTTAATTTAATCAAAATGGCACTGCACTTTTTTTTGTTCAAATTAAATGCTCGCTATTTTATTTACATCGAGGTAGGAGTCCCTTATTTTAGTGTTTTATTTTATTTTTTGTTGAGACTATGTTCGAATATAATCTTTTTTTTAAAAAAGAAAACCCGTGAATAAGGGAGAAAAAAGAAGAGAGAAAGAAGACGGTGTTGAGTCTTTTAAGCTTATTTTAGCTTTAAAGAGGGTGAATGGGAAATGGAAGGAAAATAAAATATATGAGTTTCCCTCTTTGACAAAGGTACATTGTCCCATATTGGAGGAGGAAAAGACTTTTGGCGGGTATATATATATAATTGATTTTCTTCTAGCTCTTAAGGAGTTAAGAAGAAGGCAAACCTCGCGTTGTCGTCGTCGTCGTTGTCACACCTCCTTTTTTACACACATACCCCGAAGGATACTGTATAAGGGAGTTTCTCCATTTAAAGTGACATTATTCGAAATGGGATTATTTATTCAATTCAGAGTCGCCACTTGGGATAGGTTTGGCTTTTGGTGTCCCAAGTTACCGGTTTATCTTGAATCCCAACTCGAGGAAATTTTGACTTCCCGAGTGGAGTCTGCGAACCAGAAATTCTGAATAAGGAATTCTGTTGATCCGAGTGAAGGTGTTAGGCACCCTCGAATCCCGTGGTTCTAGCACGGTCGCTTAAACTATTATAATTGGCTAAAATCTGATTTTTATACATGTTTCAACCCATAGTGCAATTTTAAAATTATTTACCGCTTTTGATTAATTTTAAAGAAGATTGAACGTCGTCTAAAATATGTCTTTGGATCGCGTCACATGAAATGCACCCGCAATCTAAAACACATTTTATTCAGCGTTTTAGGATTTGGATTTGGGTCACATGAAATGCACACACGAGTTTAAGAAGGTAAAATTATTAAATAACGCGCCTAAAGCAACTACGCGTTTCTAACTTTGCGAGGGCCATGGAAAATTCGCTAAATGGCGTGCCTCGATTTCTAAAGAGCAAACACATTAATTAAATGAGGGTCATGAATTTTGAGATTTTATTTGGCACGGCACGTCTCAATTTTCTATAAAAGCTAGCTAGTTTTATGAGGGCCGTGGACTTAAGGATTTTAATTGGCATGGCACACCACAAATTATTTTACAAGCATTTACTTAACTAAAGCAGACTACGATATTCATGATTATTATTGAACTAATTAGAGATGTGTCACTGAAAGAGTTTTGATGCGCATTTCCAGTACAGTAGACGTGCATATCAATAACATCTTTAATTTGGAGTTGTTGTGAGTTGACATTCTGTAGTAGTGATAAAAGTTGCTTTCACCATGCCACATAATTCATGCTTTGTCTCATTATATAGGAATTGTATGCCACATAATAATTGCAATTAAAATACTTGGAACATACAATCCCACATGCATTTACACGCATCAGATATCACATTATGAAATTAACAACTCATAGGCTATATCAGTAGAGTGCTATAATCCACTTCCCATTCAATGGCATTTGAACAAAATCACAAACGGCAACTTTCAATTGATCATATTCTTATTGAAACGCCAGTTACCAAGAAAAAGGGGAAAGACCAACTTAACTAAATCATACTGGAAATACTTAACAACTTGAGTACATAGATGAATTAGTCATTGAAATATCAATCTGTTTATTACATGAGAAGCTACGACACCAATAAACTGTGTAATTCTGCAACTAAAATACTATACTGATTTGTATTCCTTGATTTCAGATGTAGTATATTCAAAACAAATTTAAAACCCAAAAAAAACGTTACAAATTACACTCCGAACTTTGATTACAATTGAACATGATGTTGAATTAAAGTTGCCACTATTAGATTCAGATTACTCGGGCAACTTCTAACATAAACAAAATTGTTATTACTGAAGATGATTAGTGTGGGTGTCTTGAGTTTTGACCCAATTCAAACATCATAGTCATGCTCTCAACCTCAAAATCAGTGCTCCAAAAACTAACAATTCAAGCATAAACTTCACAATTAAACAAACCAATAATAGCCATCAAACAAAGGTAACAGAACAGATGACACATGAACAATTTCCACCAGTTCTTATTCCCCAAACAAATCTGCAGGTTTATGTCATTTAGTCAAAGAGCCGTACCTGGACAGCAGCGAAACAAGCAAAAATTGAACCAACCAAAAGTGAAGAAGAACTGCTACAGAGCTTTAGCTAACGGATCTCAGCAAAAATCAGCAACGAAACAGCAAATCCACGGCTCCCAAAAGGCTGTTAGATACCCGGAACGAAAAGAAATCGAGATTCGAAATCAATTCTTCTTCAAATATCCATCGAAAATCCAAGTTTCTTTCCATTTTTAACTTCTGGTTTTCCAATCTGTGAAGCCATTCTCGAATATGAGATTATTATTTTTTTTTTCGTTTTTGTTTTTAAGAAGAAAGAACCGTTTATGTGTTTGAAGGTGAGAGGAACCGATTTTTCTTGCTAAGAGGGGGAATCTGATTCTTTTCTAAAGAAGAGAGAAGTGAGCTCTTTTTGAAGATGATGAGGGAATGCAGAAGAAGGGGAAAAGCTGCGCTCTTCTTCTATGTGTTAGGTCTGATCTTTAGGTTAAAAAAAATGGGTTTTAAAAGGAGGAAAAAAAATGGGTCGGGTCATGGGTTTTTGGGCCTGATTTGGGTATAGGATTGATTGGGCTGGATTGGAAAAAATTGAGTGGGTCTTTAATTAAAATGACCCAATTTCACAAGACAAAACATTTTCCCAATTCTTTCTTTTATTTTCTAATTTTTCCTTTTCTTTTAGATAAAATCCTACAACTTAAAAAAATCCTAAATTATCCAAAAGTGTGAAATTAAACTAATTAGCTAATTATAAAAATTATAAAAGCTACTTAATCCTAAAAGAGAAAAAATCAATAAAAATAGAAAGTGTAAATATGAAGTATTTTTTTGTGATTTTCAATTTTTTTATTTTTTATTTATGAAACAAGTAATTACTAGCTAATTCTAAAAAAAAAATCCAAATGTAATGCATGATATTTTTTTGTATTTTTTTCATGATTTAAATAAAACTTAAACATGCACGAAATGCATAAAATTCTACAAAAATTCCTAAAATGGCAAAAAATTAACAAAAATCTATTTTCTTGGGATTTTATAGGAGTATTTCGTATAGGGCAAAAATCACGTGCTTACAGCTGCCCCTCTTTGCTCGGAAACATGAAGAGTTTTCGGGCAAAGATAAAGTGAGCAATATGAGGGATTTTTGCCCGTTTGAAACTCCATGAGAAGCATTTTTTGAAAGAGATTCTGACCAAACCTTGCTTCAGAGGTTGCCTACATATCCTTGGCTACAAAAGGAATCAGGTCAGGTGTAGTTCAGAAGTGAATGAGGAGATGGAGTGCCGAGGTTGAGAGCTGAGCGAGGTTTCGTCGAGGTTCCGGTCTGCGGTCCCGTTTATTACATCAAAATCAAAATTAAAAAGTCTAACTAGCCTATCAACTACGAGTTACAAGATTCCTATCTATAAATCTCTTGAAGCTTGATCTTGAGTCTTAGCTGGTTCTTGCTGTGGACTCCGATCTGAATCTTGATGCTCGCAAGCTGCAGGTGTTATTTCTTTCTGCAGCATTGGGTCAAAACGGGATCATCGGAGCTTGTGACTTCAATCAGATTTTGAGCAATCCGCACCCTTGTTTTCTTCACATTTGAGTTCATTTCTTTTTGTTCTTTTCTTCTTTTCTTTATTCTGGATTGAGACTTATTCCATCGATCATCTCGCACCCTATGTCTTGAGGTCAACCTGCTTAAGATACCAAAACAAACAAACGAACGAAATTTTCTGCCCCAGCTTTCACTAGGAAAATTTCTTGAGTTAGTTGTGACACATATCTAAGCAGTCAAATTAGGATTGTGTATTCTTGTGAATGAATCCAGGTTATGCTGGAAAATGACCGGGTTATGCCGGAAAAGAAAGAGGTCCTCGGGTTATGCCGGGGAGATCCTCGGTTTTTTGCCGGAATTTGGAAAGAAAAAGCTCCTCGGTATTTTGGCCGGGATTAGGAAAGAAAAGCTCCTCGGTTTTTGGCCGGGAGATCCTCGGTTTTTTGGCCGGGATTTGGAAAGAAAAAGCTCCTCGGTTTTTTGGCTAGGAGATCCTCGGTTTTTGGCCGGGATTTGGAAAGAAAAGGCTCCTCGGTTTTTGGCCGGGAGATCCTCAGTTTTTGGCCGAGGATTTGGAAAGAAAAAGCTCCACGGTTTTTTGGCCCGGAGATCCTCGGTTTTTTGGCCGGGATTCGGAAAGAAAAAGCTCCACGGTTTTTTGGCCGGGAGATCCTCGGTTTTTTGGCCGGGATTTTGAAAGAAAAAGCTCCACGATTTTTTTTTGGCCGGGATATTTAAGGAATGGGATCCTATGCTACCATGATTTGTTTTTCTTTTGGGATTTTCATTTTTATTTCCTTCCTTCTTCCTTTTTCCTTTGTTTTCCTCTTTATATGTTTTCCTTTTTATTCAGCAAAAATGCATTAAAGAATTTGGGGGGAAACTTCCTTTTTGGTCGTCTTCCTGCTGCAAAGCTGTTTTAGCGCTTGTGCATTTCATTTCCTTTTGGATTGCACCTGCTTCTTGCACGGTTGCTTTGAATTAGACCTGTTTTCAACATAGAACAATTTTTTAGTTTGAAACGGTGGTTGGTTTTGTGGTCTTGATCATCTCAATTGCTTGATCCCGGCTCCATTTCCGTTGAGAACTTTGTTGCTTGTTCGCCTTGAGGGTGAATCTCTTTCCAAACTGAACGGGTTCAGCCTTAGGACTTCATGATGACTCGCCTGTGTGGGCTCTAGCCTTTTCACTTTATTCTGCCCTTGGGACCTTTGCCTTTGACTTCATTTCTTTTCCAATGTTTTTGCTTTGAAAGCATCAACCACCATGGTCAGTCGGGATTGGTCTGACGCACTCGCTGAGGCTGGGTATTTTCTTCGACTCTGACCAGGCGGAGCCTTGTGAAGCCGGTCCTACCACCTTTTCTTTGTAATAATTACGGAATCAGAATTAAACCGAAAGGGATTCAAAGAAAAAGCATATGAGTTTAAAGAGAAGTGTCCCTTTCGGAGGAAAAGAAGGACTTATCTGGGGTACATGCTGGCTCCAAATGAACATGACATGCTTCTTGGACTGGACGCCCGATCCACACAAACTTTCCAACTTCTCGTGAACCCATTGATCTGCATTTCAAAACCAGGGAACCTTGCCAGGACTCCTTTAGTGGCAAGATGTCTTCTTTTTGGCCGACAGCGCCCATTCGCGGGTTTTCGCTAATCGACCTCTCTCATTTCTCTTCTCACCATCGCCCGATAGTGCTCTTTACGAGTTTTCACCCAACGAACTCTCTCATTTTTAATTTCTCTTCTCACCGTCGCCTTATGGTGCCCGAAGGTTTTCACCGATAAGACTCTCTCATTTATTTCTCTCAATTTGGACTATACCAGCTTCCAACAATATTGCTTTTCAATTCCCACGCCTTTGCCAATTGATCAGAAGGACTTGGACAAGGTTTTGGGTAAAAAGAATTCTGGACGGAGGTACAACTTTGGAACCATTTCGGTGGATTCATGGCCGAACCATTATATCATCTGCCCCAGTTTCATTTTTCGGGGAAATCAGGATTTTTGTTTTGGTGTGACTGAACCCCAGAGAGAGGCTGCCTACGTACCCTTTCGGGATCAAGTCAAACGTAGTTTAGGGAAACCATTTTTTTTTTTTTTTTTTGAATGCATATTTTCTTTTTCTTCTTTTTTTTCAATAATACTTCCGGGTTCCAAAGAGGGTGATCAAAGAAGAGTAACCGGCTCAAAGGGTTTTACAAAGGATTGATAGTGTTTGGATAGCGAGAAGGAAAGCCTTCGTCATCTCAATTGCGCAAAAGCCATCACCACGTGAGGATTAGACGTAGTACCTTTTTACTGCATCTGCATTGACTGCTGCTTCAGGATCATTCCTTTCGATGTCTCCCAGATACAGTGCTCCTCTTGGCAATATCTTTCGGATTATGTATGGACCTTTCCAATTAGGGGCAAACTTCCCTTTTGCTTCCTGGTGATGAGGGAGAATGCGTCTGAGTACCTGCTGTCCCACTTCAAAATTCCTGGGACGCACCTTCTTGTTGTAAGGGCGGGCCATTCTTTGTTGGTACAACTGCCCGGAGGTGCCCTGAGTACATCACACTCTTTTGTTGTAATGTATGGACCTTTCCAACCCGCAAACCAATTTTCCTTCAATTGTTCCAATTCTTTGTTTTATTTCCTCAAGGTTACCTTCTTTGCATTCCGGCTCTTGATTCATGATTTCGAAATCTGACAGCGTTTTGGGGTCTAGGCATGAAGTCCGCAAGCATGTCATGTTATTTAAAGCTGCATTATTAGAACTAAAGAGAAGAATATGAAGGAGAAAAATAGCAAAATCAGAAAGAAAAATGAACGAAGAAGTTTTGATTTCATTTTTTGGAATTTTGAAGATAACAGGGTTCACATTCGGGAATTTAAAGACAAGAAAAGTACAGGAAACATCCGAGTTACACTATGAAATAACTCGGGATGCAGAAAAAGTGGCAGGGCTAGTTTACCGGGACTCCCGCCTGATCAGGAATGGCGTAGCCTTCCAGTTTTGAAGCTTGGCGCTTGGTCCCATATATAGCACCTCAGCAATGCTAGCCTTCTCCCGGCTGGACCATGTGGGTTTAGTAGAGCATTTTCCTCATTGCCCCACGTAGTTCCTCAATGTCTTCAACCATGGAAACCTCATCATCTTCCTCTTTACTGTACTTAGGCTTGACAAAAGTTTCATACAAATGTATCACCTCATAATCGGCCATTTTCATTTTTTGAAAGAACACTTCTGCTTCCTCAGCACTCACAGGCTTCTTAGGCAGGAAACGCCTTCTGGTGTCATTGTTTACCTCCTCTACATTTGAATATTTCTCAACAGGGGGTTTTCTGGCAGCTCTCCCAAGATCTCTTTACTCTTGTACGTAACCATCGTCTGATGATAATTCCATGGTACCGCAGCAGGATTGGTCATAGGCTTCTGTGGTATGCGTCCAATAACCACTGGCTCACTCAGCCGAGGTGGTTTGATTGTTCCCCGCACCACATAGGCTTGCTTGGGTACGTACATTTGTGTTCCTTTTTTCAAATCAATTTTCTTTTCTGGTTCTGTCTCGGTGATTTTGCTCTTCTTTTCCCCTTCCTCTTGCTTCGAGGCCACCTTTGGTTTTCTTTCTGCGTCAGCAATGGCAATGATGGCCTTTAATGCCGGATCGAACTCTTTATCTTCACAAATCATCCCGATTACAGGTCCATTATTGTGAGCTGGCAAAGGATTGTTGGTCACATTTGGGACCTCCTCGTCCCTCAGCACTATCCTCCCCTGCTCTATCAAGTCTTCCATGGCTCTTTTCAATGTCCAACAGTTTTCTGTATCATGCCCCTCAGCTCCTGAGTGATAAGCGCATCGGACACCCCGCTGATAGGAAGGCGATGCTGGGTTTTGCCTGTTTGGAGGTATGGGCTGCAGCAGACCCATTTGAAAAAGCTTTGAAAACAGACTGGAGTAGGACTCACCGATTGGTATAAAATTTGGCCTCCTGGGTGGTTCACGAGGACGGAAGTTATTTTGTGGAGGACGGGGGTTATAGTGGTTTTGGTGAGGAGGCTGGTTTCTTTGAAATGGAGCTTGGTTTCTATTGGCATGTGGCTGCGGCCGAGCAAAAGGTTGAGCATTCATGACCGCATACGGTTGAGGAGCATAAGCCATGTCATGGTGAAGGTAGTGATGTTGAGGGGTTCTTTCAGAGAAGATGGGCCTAGGGGCCCGGTGTCTTCTTGCCCCTGATGCTGCCATAACCGTTTCTTCTTTCTGTTTACCCTTGGCCATTCCTCCAGACCCGCCTTGGATGGCTTGGGAGGTTGCTCTAATAGCCGATTGACTCAAAATCTTGCCAGTTTTCAAACCATTTTCTACCATTTCACCAATTTTAATCGCCTCTGCAAAAGGCTTGCCCATGGCCGACATCATGTTCTAGAAGTAGTCTGCTTCCTGGGCCTGAAGGAACACAGTGACCATCTCTACCTCATCCATTGGAGGCTTCACTCTTGATGCCTGTTCGCGCCACTTGATTGCATATTCTCGAAAACTCTCTGAGGATTTCTTCTTTAGATTCGCCAAGGAGTTCCTGTCTGGCGCAATGTCTATGTTGTACTGAAATTGTCGAACAAAGTCTCTAGCAAGATCGTCCAAGATATGCCAACGTGAGATATCTTGATCCACATACCACTCTGAGGCAATGCCGATTAAGCTTTCTCCAAAATATGCCATCAACAATTCTTCTTTGCCACTAGCCCCCCGTAGCTGATTACAATACTTCTTCAAGTGAGCAATAGGGTCGCCATGCCCGTCATACTTTTCAAATTTTGGTGTTTTGAACCCTGAGGGCAAATGTACATGCGGGAACATACACAGGTCCGTATAGGAGACACTCTTTTGCCCGCTCAAGCCTTGCATATTTTTTAAGCTCTGCTCGAGGCTTCTCATTCTCTTTGCCATCTCATCTTGATCTAGGGCTTTAGGGGTTTTGTCTTGCCCCGGTGTAAGCTCGTACGGTGGTGGCTGAGAGTAAGTATATTGAGGATAATGAGGGGGGTCAGCCTAAAAGACGGGATTTTGGAATGTGAAGACCGAGGGGTCGAAGGCATGCTTGGGTAGTGATGGTTGTGTTGTTGCGGAGCAGGGTGGAGCCGTGAAGATGTTGGGAGCAGCTCCGGATGGGAACACCTGGGGGCGAACCTCAGAAGGTGTTCCTAGGAAATGAGCAGTTATGGTAGGCTGCCCCAAAGGAGTGTTTGGGTGACTGATGGGGACAGTAGTAGCACCTCCAGACCTAGGGAATAACTCTGGGAATCCGGGAATGGTGCTTGGAGGTTCTTTTCCGTTGTTCCAAGAATCCCACATTTCCATCAATCGCAGGCGCAAGATCCGATTTTCTTCAGCTGTAAAAGATTCAGAGGCCGGGACCCCCGAGATGGGGCTGTCTTCGGGTATGGGGATTGCAGGTAGAGGCATTTCAGACGACATCTCTGTATTTTCTTTGGATCTGGTGAAATAGCGATGTGAGGCCAGCTTACCACAAACCAACCACTGTTTCTAAAAAGCTCAGCTGGAAGTGGACAGCAACAACGGTTAGTTTTGAAACAAATAACAGATAGGTAACCGCACATTGGAGTGTGATGCACCTATACAGTTAAATGAATATCTACATGTTTGCTTCGGTTGCATGCGTCAACCCGGCTTTTCTTTTGTTCCCTTCGCTTTTCTTTCTCTTTTTGTTTTATTTTCTCTCATTTTCTTTCCTCATCTCTCTTTGTTTCATTTTCTGCTTTTCTTCTCTTTGGCCATGGTTTTTCTCTCAACGCCTTATTTTCTCTTTTTTCGTTTCTTTTCCTCTCTTGTTTCTCTTTTATTTCCTTCCTTCGTACTTTCCTTCTCTTTTCCTCTCTTTTTCTTAGGGTTACGTTCGAATCCTATGGAGATTGCCTACGTATCATGACCCCGCATGAATCAGACCAAGCGTAGTTCTTGCAAATAAATGCAAAAAGTAAGAAACAAATTTTGGGATTTTCAATTTTCATTAATAACAACTGNAATACATTACGGGTCGGGTCCCAAAATGGTATTAGTGCCTCAATGACATCTGTCCTTGGCTTGACTTTCAATAAATCTACGAGACCGCCCAGGCTCTTGATCACAGTATCTCTGCTTCCTTTTCCCAAGTCATGCCACCACATATGGAGTTTCAAAGGGATCTCGCTCAGGACTGAGAAGGTTTCGATGTTACTTGAATTCATCCTGCACATTTATTTAGGGGTATTTTGAAAAATGACTATTTGTGCAAAAATTCTTCATTTAGAAAATAAGGACTTGGATTTGCAAATACGGCCTTTCAGCACTTTTGGAAGGAAGATTTTAAGGCTGTTCCCGCAAACCGTTTAAAAATGACTCAGGGTGGCTATTTTTGCAAAAACGGCCTTCCGGCGTCCTTTTTTGGGGACATTCGGCTTATTTTAAAACAAGAATGGCGTCACCCAATTTATTTGAGACAAAATTGAAATTTTGGTATTTTTGGCTATTTTTGCAAAAGGGTGGTTGGACCCGATGAGGGTTGCCTACGTATCTCACATCCGGTGAGAATCAAACCGGCGTAGTTCGGGCAGATTGGGAACTGATTTGAACTTTGGGAATTTTAAAAGTAAAAAGAAAATACTTTTTGTTTGAGCTTTCATTTGTTTTCTCTGTTTCTAAGGAAAAAGAAAATATTTTTGGATTTTGGATGTAGCCTCTTAATTTTCGAAAGAGGGACTTCTTTAAGAAAAATATTTTGAATTTCTGAGCTTTTATTTATTTACAAAAGTACTTCTAGAGAAAAGCAAAAATATTTTTGGACTTCAATTTTCAAAATTTTTATTGACATTTACAAAAAAGGACTTCTAAAGAAGAAAAGAGTAGTTTTGGATTTTTATTTCTGATTTTTTTTTATTTTTGAAAAAGATACTTCAAAATGAAGGAAACCTGTATTTTTGGATTTTGATTTTTATAAAAGACATTAGAAAAAAGGAAACCGTTTTTTTTTAGTTTTAAAAAACTTCTTTTTTTGTTTTTTTTTAAGGAAAAAATTATCTAAGGAAAGATTTCTGAAGAAAGAAAATATTTTTGGATTTTGAAAATTGGGGTCGGAACCGATGAGGTTTGCCTACGTATCCCACATCCGGTGAGAATCAGACCCGCATAGTTTGGGCAGATTTGCCAAAATCAAAACTATTTTGAACCACAACTTTCTTTCTATTTTTCCAAACAATTTTCTTTTTTTTCATTTTTTCAAAAATCCGGCAGCATTTCGGTACTATTTGGGCATTGGGGTTTTGTTCAAAACAAATGGTTAGCCTTACCTAGTCCTAACACTGCTTATTTTCTCAATTTTCACTCATTTAGGCGAGCCGGTCAACATGCAAATCCGAGCAAATAAATGCGCAAGTAGCACGTAAGATGCATCAGGGTGGTCAATTCATTTCAGGTCACCTGTCCTAGACGGACCCAACCCCTGTGTTGAGTCCCCTAAGTCAAATGCACATGATGCAAACAAGCGTCCTACTAGGGATCCGGCATGAGGTTTTGTTCTTCTAGGTTTAACCCTAGGTTTATGAAAACACGCTTATGTGCCTTAACTGTCTTATCTTCTTCAACCGCTTACCTGGATTCTGTGTAACATGTTTAGAGTAAGATTTACCTGTCTTCTTTGCTACGAACTTGATTAGAACTGTAGATTTTTCCTAACTGGAATTGTGGTGTATATTGAATGAGTTGTGTATTTATTTTGGGACTACGGATCGGTATTTCGGGAGATCCCCCTGTATGTTTATGTTTGGGACTACCGGACGGTATTCCGGGAGATTCCCCCTATACTGGATATTTACTTTGGGACTATGGAACAGTATTCCGGGAGATCCCATGCACATTTACAATTTGCACTACGGGAGGTATCCTGGGAGATCCTCTGTATATTTCCGTTTGGGACTACGGGACGGTATCTCGGGAGATCCCATGTTGCTATCTCTGTGCACTGAGTTATTTCTTCCTGTGATTTCATTTTTCATTGACTGTTAGCAGTTTTAACTCTACTGCGATATTCATACTATTTTATCTTATTATATGTATAAACCAGTATAGCACTGACCTGATCTCGTCACTACTCGACCGATGTTAGGCTTGGCACTTACTGGGTACTGTTGTGGTGTACTCATGCCCTTTCCTGCACATGTTTTTTCTGTGCAGATCCAGGTACTTCTTCTCAGCCATACTTCCAGTGAGGCGGGGCGATCTTAGAGACTTCGAGGTATATCTGCCGCGTCCGTATACCTAGAAGTCCCTCTCTATTCCTCCTTCAGTTATAGACTTCCTGTATTTTTCTTTGTTGTTAGATTTCTGGAGTTAGAAACACTATATATTTTTGTAGCTTGTGATTCATGAGATTTCGGGTTTTGGGAGTGTTTATGTGTAGTTCGAGAGTGTTTTATGGTATATGTCGAGCGGCATTTTAAACTCCTTTATTATATTTACCTGTTAATTGTTAGTTTTTGTATCTTGTTTCATTTTCGCAAATTATTAGGCTTACCTAGTCGTATAGACTAGGTGTCATCACGACAGTTCACGGAGGGAGAACTTGGGTCATGACAAGTTGGTATCACAGCTCTAGGTTCATAGGAGTCATGAATCACAAGCTAGTTTATTAGAGTCTCGCAGATAGGTACGAAGACGTCTGTACTTATCTTCGAGAGGCTTTGGAACTATTAGGAAAATTCCACTTCATTTGATTCCTTGTCGTGCGAGATTATTGACTTCAAAATTCTAAACCTCTGTCTTCTATTCTCTCACATGGTGAGGACACATGCTACCGGAGATGACCAGGCACCTGCGCCCCCTGCTAGAGCCGCCAGAGGCTGGGGCCGGGGTAGAGGCCGAGGATGCGTACGTGGTGCAGCCAGAGCACTTGCGCAAGCAGCTGCGGAGGAGCCACCAGCAGCTCCAGCTGGAGCCCAGGCGCCTGATACACCTACTACTACTACTACAGATCTCCAAGAGACCCTTGCACAGTTCATGAGCATGTACAGCACTTTAGCTTAGGCAAGGTTGATT
>NW_017670839.1:0-5993 GCF_001879085.1 Nicotiana attenuata | reverse complement strand
GAGGCAAATCATTCTTACTAAAGGAAAGTTGGTTGATAGCAAAAAATCTTTCCGCCATCCTTTCGAGCTGCTCTACCGAGGTTCCAATTGGCACGTATGCCTCATTCAAAGTTTTCATCAAGATCTTCTGATGTTCGGAGGACTCTGACACTAATGAAAGCAGGGACACCTGTTCAGGGTACTTTCTTAATTGATCCACTGTCTCATAGTCAGGCATCTTCATTTTCTGGAAGAAAGCTTCTGCCTCTTCAGCACTCACTGGCCTCTTGGGTGGGAAACGCTTTTGAGCAGCATTGTTCACTTCCTGTATATTTGAATATTTCCCAAAAAAGTTCTTCCCTGGAAGTTCTCCCGAGATTTCTTTGCCCTTGTATGTGACCACTGTTTGTTGGTAGTTCCATGGCACTGTAGAGGGGTCTGTCATTGGCTTCTGTGGTACGCGTCCAATAACCACTGGCTCACTCAGCCGAGGCGGTTTAATTGTCCCCCGTACCACATAGGCTCCTTTGTGCACTGGTGTTTCCCCTTTTATCTCAGCTTTCCTTGGAATAGTGACAACCAATGGTTTTTCTTGGCGTCCTCGGGGCACGTAGAGAATTCCATTGTCAGAGGAGTTCATTTCTGTTTTTGCTTCAGGTTTCTTCTCAATCTCAGCTTTGACAATTTTATCCTTTCTCTCCCCTTTTCTTTGCTTTGGGAGTACCTTGGGCTTCTGTTCTACATCAGCAATGGCAATGATGGCTTTCAAAGCCGGATCAAATTCTCTGTCTTCGCAAATCATACCGATTACCGGCCCATTGTTGTGAGTAGGCAACGGGTTATTGGTCACATTCGGGGCTTCTTCGTCCCTCAGCACTATCTTCCCTTGTTCAATTAGGTCTTCCACAGCCTTCTTCAATGTCCAGCAATTATCAGTACTATGCCCTTCGGCTCCTGAATGGTAAGCACAATGGACCCCTCGTTGATAAGATGAGGATTCTGGGTTTTGCCTGTTTTGGGGAATAGGCTGCAGTAGGTTCATCTGGATGAGCTTTGGGAACAGACTGGAATAAGACTCACCGATCGGTGTGAAATTTTGTCTCCTGGGCGGTTCTCGGGGACGAAGGTTATTCTGCAGTAGTCGGGGATTATACTGATTCTGGTAAGGAGGTTGATTTCTTTGGAACGGGGGTGGATTTCGGTTAGCTTGTGGTTGTGGTCGGCCAAAAGGTTGTGCATTCATGACTGCATAAGGTGCAGGAGCATAGGCCGTTCCCGTATGCGGGTAGTAGTGTTGAGGGGTTCTTTCAGAGAATACCGGTCTGGGAGCCCGATATCTTCTTTCTCCCGATGCCACCATCATTGTATCCTCTTTCTTTTTGCTTTTGGCCATTCCTCCAGACCCACCTTGAATGGCTTGGGAGGTGGCTCTTATGGCTGCTTGACTCAAAATTCTACCTGTTTTCAAACCATTTTCTACCATCTCTCCGATTTTTATTGCCTCGGCGAAAGGTTTACCCATGGCGGACATCATATTCTGAAAATAATCTGCCTCCTGTGCTTGGAGAAAAACAGTAACCATCTCCACCTCGTCCATTGGAGGTTTCACTCTCGATGCCTGTTCACGCCATTTAATTGCATACTCACGGAAGTTTTCTGATGGTTTCTTCTTTAGATTTGCCAAAGAGTTCCTGTCTGGTGCGATGTCAATGTTGTACTGAAATTGTCGAACAAAGTCTCGGGCCAGATCATCCCAAATATACCAACGTGATACATCTTGATCCATGTACCATTCTGAAGCGATACCTACCAAGCTTTCTCCAAAATACGCCATCAAAAGCTCTTCTTTGCCACCGGCTCCCCGTAACTGATTGCAATACTTCTTTAAGTGAGCAATAGGGTCACCGTGTCTGTCATACTTCTCAAATTTTGGAGTCTTGAACCCTAACGGCAAATGAACATGCGGGAACATACATAGATCCGTGTATGAGACACTCTTTTGCCCGCTTAATCCTTGCATGTTTTTCAGGCTCTGCTCGAGGCTCCTCATTCTCTTTGCCATTTCATCCTGTTCTGTGTCTTTGGGGTTTTTGTCCTGCCCTGGCGTAAGCTCGTATGGGGGTGGCTGAGAGTAATTGTATACGGGATACTGGGGAGGATCTGATGGGAAGGCGGGGTTTTGGAATGTGAATGCTGAAGGATCAAAAGCAGGCCTTGGCAGCGAAGGCTGTGTGGTGGCAGGACACGGTGGAGCAGTGACGATGTTAGGAACCATTCCTGTTGGGAATACCTGGGGACGGACCTCAGAAGGTGTTCCAACGAAGTGGGTAGTCATGGTAGGTTGTCCAAAAGGGGTAGGAGGGTGACTGATAGGGACAGTGGTAGCACCTCCAGCTCTGGGGAATAATTCTGGGAATCCGGGAATATTGCTTGGAGGTTCCTTTCCATTGTTCCAAGCATCCCACATTTCCATCAATCGCAAGCGCAAGATTCGATTCTCTTCAGCTGTAAAAGATTCAGAGGCCGGGACCCCCGAGATGGGGCTATCTTCAGAAATGGGGACTGCGGGCAAAGTCATTTCTGTAGACATTTCCACACTTCCTTTTGATCTGGTAAAGTATTGATGCGATGCCAGCTTACCACAACCAACCACCGTTTCTAAAAGCTGGACTGGAATTGAGCAACACACGGTTAGTTTGAAACAAACAACAGATAGGTAATCGCACATTGAGGTGTGATGCACCTATACAGTTAAACAGATGTCTACATGTTTGCACTGGTTGCATGTGTCATCCCGGCTTTCTTTTCTTTTGCTTTCCACTCCTTGTTTTTCTTTTCCTCTCTCTTTTTTCATTTTTCCCTCCTCCTTGTTTTTCGTTTTCCGCTTTTCCTTTTCTTTTGCTATGGTTTTTTTTTCTTTCTATATTTTATTATTTCTCTTTCTGCCATTTCTTTCTCTCTTGTTTTTCTTTCCCCCATATTTTAGGGTTACGGTCGAATCCTATGGAGATTGCCTACGTATCATGACCCCGCATGAATCAGACCAAGCGTAGTTCTTGCAGATTGGGAACTGATTTGAACTTTGGGAATTTTAAAAGTAAAAAGAAAATACTTTTTGTTTGAGCTTTCATTTATTTTCTCTGTTTCTAAGGAAAAAGAAAATATTTTTGGATTTTGGATGTAGCCTCTTAATTTTCGAAAGAGGGACTTCTTTAAGAAAAATATTTTGAATTTCTGAGCTTTTATTTATTTACAAAAGTACTTCTAGAGAAAAGCAAAAATATTTTTGGACTTCAATTTTTAAAATTTTTATTGACATTTACAAAAAAGGACTTCTAAAGAAGAAAAGAGTAGTTTTGGATTTTTATTTCTGATTTTTTTTTTATTTTTAAAAAATACTTCAAAATGAAGGAAACCCGTATTTTTGGATTTTGATTTTTATGAAAGACATTAGAAAAAAGGAAACCGTTTTTTTTTTAGTTTTAAAAAACTTCTTTTTTTGTTTTTTTTTAAGGAAAAAAATTATCTAAGGAAAGATTTCTGAAGAAAGAAAATATTTTTGGATTTTTTGAAAATTGGGGTCGGAACCGATGAGGTTTGCCTACGTATCTCACATCCGGTGAGAATCAGACCCGCGTAGTTCGGTCAGATTGCCAAAGTCAAAAGTATATTTTTGAACAACAATTTTCTTTCTATTTTCCAAATACTTTTCTCTTTTCTTTTTTCATTTTTCAAAAATCCGACAGCATTTCGGTACTATTTGGGCATTGGGTTTTTTCCAAAACAAATGGTCACCCTCACTTAGTCCTAACACTTCTTATTTTCATAATTCACTCATTTAGACAAGCCGGTCAACATGCAAAGCCGAGCAAATAAATGCGCAAGTAGCACGTAAGATGCATCAGGATGGTCAATTCATTTCAGGTCATCTGTCCTAGACGGACCCAACCCCTGTGTTGAGTCCCCTAAGTCAAATGCACATGATGCAAACAAGCGTCCTACTAGGGATCTGGCATGAGGTTTTGTTCTTCTAGGTTTAACCCTAGGTTTATTGGTCTAGACCTGGCTTACCCGAGCGGACAACTCGAGCCAAGGGGGAGGCAGCGTACCGGGGATACAGAAGCTCCGCCGGCTTTGCAACTTATCCAACCTCGTTCTAAATGAGAAAAGACTCTAAACAGAAGAGAAGCTACACGAAGTGCACCCTTCTCCATGATGTAGATGACTCAGAAAGAGGAAGGGATTCGCGACAGTTTATATATACAATTTCAACAAATATCAAAACGGTAAAACATTTAGCACATATAGCATGGAACATGTAGAAAAATCAGATAAAGCCAAATATAACAATTGTACTAAGCTCGAATTCTTGAACCCTGAATCGAAATTCTGGGTTCGTATCCCCAGCAGAGTCGCCAGAGCTGTCACACCTCCTTTTTTACACACCTACCCCGAAGGATAAGTGTATAAGGGAGTTTTTCCATTTAAAGTGACATTATTCGAAATGGGATTGTTTATTTATTTTTAGAGTCGCCACTTGGGAAAGGATTGGCTTTTGGTGTCCCAAGTCACCGATTTAATTTAAATCCCAAATCGAGGAAAATTTCGACTTCCCAATTGGAGTCTGCGAACCAGAAATTCTGAATAAGGAATTCTGTTGACCCGAGGGAAGGTGTTAGGCACCCCCGGATCCCGTGGTTCTAGCACGGTCGCTTAAATTATCATAAATGGCTAAAATCTGTTTTTTATACATATTTAAACCTATAGTGCAATTTTAAGATTATTTACCGCTTTTAGTTTATTTTGTTTTTACGAAAGTTGAACGCCGTTTAAGAGCGTGTTTTTGGATCACGTCACATGAAATGCACCCGGATCCTAAACACCTCTTATTCAACGTTTTGGGATTTGGATTTGGGTTGCATGAAATGCGCACCCGAGTTTAGGAAGTAAATTATTAAAAGCGTGCCTAAAGTGGCNGTATCTGGCGATCTCTTCTAATGTAGGTGTGAGCTCGAAATCTAGAAAACCGAATACATTACGGGTCGGGTCCCAAAATGGTATTAGTGCCTCAATGACATCTGTCCTTGGCTTGACTTTCAATAAATCTACGAGACCGCCCAGGCTCTTGATCACAGTGTCTCTGCTTCCTTTTCCCAAGTCATGCCACCACATATGGAGTTTCAAAGGGATCTCGCTCAGGACTGAGAAGGTTTCGATGTTACTTGAATTCATCCTGCACATTTATTTAGGGGTTATTTTGAAAAATGACTATTTGTGCAAAAATTCTTCATTTAGAAAATAAGGACTTGGATTTGCAAATACGGCCTTTCAGCACTTTTGGAAGGAAGATTTTAAGGCTGTTCCCGCAAACCGTTTAAAAATGACTCAGGGTGGCTATTTTTGCAAAAACGGCCTTCCGGCGTCCTTTTTTGGGGACATTCGGCTTATTTTAAAACAAGAATGGCGTCACCCAATTTATTTGACACAAAATTAAAATTTTGGTATTTTTGGCTATTTTTGCGAAAGGGAAGGTTGGACCCGATGAGGGTTGCCTACGTATCTCACATCCGGCGAGAATCAAACCGGCGTAGTTCGGGCAGATTGGGAACTGATTTGAACTTTGGGAATTTTAAAAGTAAAAAGAAAATACTTTTTGTTTGAGCTTTCATTTGTTTTCTCTGTTTCTAAGGAAAAAGAAAATATTTTTGGATTTTGGATGTAGCCTCTTAATTTTCGAAAGAGGGACTTCTTTAAGAAAAATATTTTGAATTTCTGAGCTTTTATTTATTTACAAAAGTACTTCTAGAGAAAAGCAAAAATATTTTTGGACTTCAATTTTCAAAATTTTTATTGACATTTACAAAAAGGACTTCTAAAGAAGAAAAGAGTAGTTTTGGATTTTTATTTCTGATTTTTTTTTTTATTTTTTGAAAAAAAAATACTTCAAAATGAAGGAAACCTGTATTTTTGGATTTTGATTTTTATAAAAGACATTAGAAAAAAGGAAACCGTTT
>NW_017670838.1:268882-436421 GCF_001879085.1 Nicotiana attenuata | reverse complement strand
AAAGAAGGTGGAAGGAGCAGGAAGGGATGAAAAAACGCAATAGCTCTCCGAAGCTCGAGGACCCTCTTAGGCAAAGGGAGCCTCGGAGAGATAGCGGACCGAACAACCCTCGGTCCCGCTTGCATGGCTACTTCAAATACACTTCTTCGAGCATCGAGCCGTGCAAGCTCCCGGATCGGGGTAGAGTTCCACGTCGAGCTGGGGTACAGAGGTGAGCAGCGGTGTATAATTTGAGCCCCCTTCCGAGTAGCGGTGTATAATCCGAATGACTGTCTACATAAGAGGAAGACCGATTCCCCATACATTGCCGCCTCGGGCCAACGGCAACAGCAAACACCAACATACCAACGACCATAGCGGGACAACACAATTACGCTCAATAGAGGGACGTCCAAGGGAAGGGCCATAGCACAACCTAAGGGAACTCCTCCTAATGGTCTTGAGGCTATAAGCCCCGAGCATGATGTTGAAAGATAGAAGAAGATGACAAGAAGGAATAGGCAAAGCATGCCGATGAAGATACTGAGATAGGAAAAACAATGCCAAGGCACCCCATTTATAGGGGCAACAACACGGTTGTCGAGGCTCTAGAAAACTGACCGACGAATGCAATTATTGCATCCTTGAAAAACCAAAACGACAGCAGTACTTTTACCTTGAAGAACGAAATGACAAAGTATTGAGCATGAGTCTATGAGACACGCCATCTATCACAAAATATTGCGCCATGATGCAAATCGCCAGTGTACTATCGCCATGAGGAGTTCGAGGAGTCGATGGTCATAACCGTTTACCATCGCTTCATTCTGAGAAATGCGGAGACTATCTATACGCGGTGAAATCAGAAGGCCCGATTTCCCGCCGTCAAGCCATCTCGGGGAGGTACTCCGAGACCCCGAGGACACGAAGCCATGACTTGGCCCTCTCCTTCGGGGGCTTGTCGAGGTCCGATTTGAGGCCGAGATAAAGACAAAGGGGGGAAGCCCCTAAGACACGCAGTTGAGTCTCACAGGCTGCCTATCCATAGCCTACGCTGAGGCGTCGAGTCAAGCCATCACATCTCCGTATTTCTTAAATTAGATATACATGTATTCGTAGCTAAGTTTCCTCTCCTATATAAAGGGGACTCGCCCAACCTTGTAAGGGCCTGATGTTGCTCCCACAATTCTACAAAGTGCAATAATATCTTTCTTTCTCTCTTCTTACTAAAACGTATTGGCTTTCACCGATACTGAGGATACCCTGATATCCTTCGCCTCTGTATGTGTTCTTCATTTTATATGTGTTCGTCATCGTACAACTCAATTTCGGTTATAAACAGCTTCGTTTGATTATATATCCAGCTGTTATACTACTCTCGATTGTCCCCGATAGCTTGAGCTCGACCTCGAGGTCGACCTCGAAGTCCCCATCGACCAAGCTTACATCCGGGTAGCAGTCCCTTTGGTTCGGTTGTTACCTCGTTTATCTCATGCCCCGTCGTTAAAATTCATAATACTAGCATCATCTGCTCTAATAACTAGCTTGGGAATATATCACGTATTTTTAGAGTCCCATTTCGTAAATTTAATTGTCGTTACCATTTTCACGGTAAACAACATATAAGGAATCCACATGCATATTTAAGGATGTCACCCTCATACCATCACATAAACATAAACAATGAAACTTGCCCCCAGGCCATTATGTAACATCCCCACAATGCCACCCTTAATTTGTCGCATGCACATCATAATGAAATGCCACTCTTATGTCTCCACATGCCCATAACAACGAAAATTCCTCCCTTATGTCGTTGCATGCACATAACAATGAAATGCCTCCCTTATGTCGCCGCATGCACATATCACCACCCTTATTTCGCCATTGAAATGTCACCCTTATGCTCCACACAACATCAACAGTGAAATGCCACCCTTATACTCCATACATCAACAACAACATGTCCACATGTGCCACAATTATCACAATAATGCAAGATATTGATTTATCATCAAGAGGCATATCCTCATAACTCAAAATAAAGCGCACAAGGATATGATAGCAATAAGTGCAGATAAAGCATGACTATGGCTAAATAAATTATAGCAACCAAGTTCATGTAGTCATACAAAGGATCACATATATTTAACATAGAGTGCACACATCCCAATCAAGTCACATTACAAGAACAAGTTCGGATGTGTGTTCATAACCTACTATCTCCGAGGCAAATATAGTATAAGTCTCAAGATTTGCTCATCATGTTCAGCATAAGGTACCAATAGCCTCAAAATTCCTCTAACATGGTTTATTGTACTCACGTGGTCGATTAATTAAATAATACATCGAATCAAGTAAAGCACACAACCAAATAAGTCATAGAGTAAGCTAGAATCTACCCTGAGCATGAATACCCATGACATATGTAATGTAATGATCCAACTGGTCATTTTGAGTATTTTACCCTCGTTTCCCCTATTTGATTCTTTACATATGTGTATTAGTTATTACGTGACTTACCGGGGTGGTTGGTTTGGTTTCGAGGAGGTTTTAGGGTGAATTTGGCACTTAGTCCCAAGGATGGAGCTTAAGTTGTAAGAGTTGACCGGAGATTGACTTTTGTATAGACGACTCCGGAATGGTTTTTAATGATTCCAATATCTTTGTACGGTGATTTTGTACTTTGGCATATCTACGGATTTGGATTCTGAGGTCCGTAGGTTGGTTTGGTGCTTTATGGAAAAAGTTGGAAAGTTGAAGGTTTGGAAGGTTAATAACTTTGATCGAGGGTTGACTTTGATGGTATCAGGTTCGGATTGCGGTTCCGAGAGTTGGTATATGTCTGTTATGTCATTTGGAATTTGTGTGCAAACTTTGAGGTCATTCCGAGTTTATTTGATATGCTTCGACATAGTTTTGGAAGTTGAAAGTTCATTAGTTCCTTAGGCTTTAATTGAGGTGCGATTCATAGTTTTGATTTTGTTTTGCGTGATTTGAGGCCCCGAATATGTCACTGTTACATTTTGGGACTTGTTGGCATGATTGGATGGGTCTCGAGGGCTCGAATGAGTTTCGCGATGGTTTCAGATCATTCATATGTTTTTGGGAGTCGCTGGATGCTGGTGTGTCTGTAGTGCTTCGCGATCACGGAGCTAGGCCCACGATCGCGTAGAGGAACTTTTGGGGAGCTGGCGTTTTGTTCTTTGCGATCGCGTAGGTGGTAGATGCATTTGTGGTGTGTTGTGACGGTTGGCCTTCGCATTCGCGAGAGGGCCTCGTGTTTGTGTAGCATTGATGTGATGACCCAAAGGGTCATCTTATGCTTCAAAAGTCGATTCCGTGTTCCAAGGTCTTAAAAACCTTATTTTATCTCTCCTCAATTTGCGTGCGCAGTTCGAGCGTGTTTTCGGAAAGCTTTTATGTGGAAAATTGATGAAATAATAATTTTTGGCCTAAAAAGTTGATTTTTGTTGGCTTCGGTCAAAATTTTGGGTAAACGGACCCGGACCCATGTTTTGATGGTCTAGATGGGTTCGTAGTAAAATATGGGACCTGGGAGTATGCCCGAAATCGAATTCCGAGGTCCATAGACCGAGAAATGAATTTTTGATGAAAATTGTAAGACTGAAATTATAAAGGTTTTAAGAATTTGGTTAATATTTGATCTTGTTGGTACCGGATCCGTATTTTGGTTTCGGAGCCCGATACAAGTCCATTAAGATATTTATACCTTATCTGTGAAATTTGGTGAAAAACGGAACTGATTTGACGTGATTCGGACCTTTGGTTGAGGAAATAGAAGTTTTAAAACTTTCTTAAAAATTTCATGCAATTTGGTGCTAAATTCGTAGTTTTAGATGTTATTTTGGCGATTTGATCGCACGGGCAAGTTCGTTTGATATTTTTAGACTTGTGTGCATGTTTGGTTTGGAGCCCGAGGTATCGGGTGAGTTTCGGATAGGCTACGGGATGATTTGCACTAAGAAAATCTGGTATAAGTTGCTCCTTCTGGTGTACAAGTATTTTGTTCTTCGCGATCGCGAAGCCATTCTCGCGATCGCAAAGTGTAAGCTGGGCTGGGGACGGATTTATTCAACGTGAACACGAGGCCTCGGTCGCGAACGCGGATCACTGGGCGGTTAGCCCCTTCGCGAACGCGACCAGGCTACCGCGAAAACGAAGCATGGGACCTTGGGGAGGGGAATTAGACTCTTCTCGAACGCGGCACATGGCTCGCGAACGCGGTGGCTGGTGGGAATAAGCCTTCGCGAACGCGAAGAGTGTCTCGAGAACGCGAAGGCTACTAGAGCCGCTGCTTCACGATCGCGTTAGATCCTTCGCGAATGCGAAGAAGGTCTGACGCCTGTGTATTAAAACAGAACCAGCACGAGATTTTTCAAAAAATTCACAACTTTTTCACTAGAACTCGACCTAGGGCAATTTTTGAAGAGGGATTTAAACACCACATCATAGGTTTGTGTTCTTTAACTCATTTCTTTCAATTTCCATCAACACCCATTAGATTTCTAGTCCTAAATCTTGTTCTTAAGGGTAGAAAATTAGGGGTTTTGGGAGAATTAAGGATTTTGCAAATTTGTGGATTTAGACCTCGCTTTGGGGTCGGATTCCGGAAATAATTACATATTTGGGCTCCGAGGTGAAAGGGTGAATGGATTTTGGTCCGAACCTCGAGTTTTGACCAAGCGGGCCCGGGGTCGGTTTTTGACATTTTGGGGGAAATGTTGGGAAACTTATAATTATGTATTGGAATTGATTTCTTTAGCGATAATTGATGTTATTAAGTTAATTATGACTAGATACGAGTGGTTCAGAGGTGGAAACTAGAGGAAAAGCAGTGCTTGAGCAGTGAGTGGCCTGTCGATCGAGGTAAGTGTTTGGTCTAACTTTGACTCGAGGGATTAGGGATCCCCGACTTTATTTCTACGTGAAATTCCATGTGTGTGGCGTATAGGTGAGGTGACGAGTACCTATGCGCCTCGAATTTATCTATTTTTTATTGTTCCCTTCCCGTTCTTAATATATTGTTCCCTGGCTTAACTACTACCTGTTTTATTTATATTACCATGTTTAGTTGCTACTTGTCGGATATTGTTTTTGTTGTTTAAGGTATTGGATATTACGTGGTTTCATGGATTCGTATTATTGGTTTGGGCTAGCTATCAGTGTTTATTAGTATACTTTGGATTGGTTTAGCAAAGTAAGATATGAGTTCTGTGGTAGGATGGTCACACGCCTTGAGGAAAGTTTGGAGCCATTTGGGAAATTCATGGTGGACAGCTACTAGGTCCACAGATTTTTATTTGGGTGCAACATGACTTCGAGTTTGGAATGCGTTGTTGGACTTTTAGTTGATGCCAATGGGGAAGAAGGAACCTCGGTGTGTCTCAGGGTTATGTAATTGTAGCTTCAAGCTAAGTGGGAGAGCCCCACCGTCTATGATTGGACTGCATCGTTGACTACTTGTGCAGTTTCTGGTTATCGGTGTACTGGTGGGTTATTACGACTAAGGAAAAAAAGTTAGTGGCAATTTAAGCAAGGTATTTGAGGAATATGTGCTATCTTTGGCCTTATCGGTTCACGTTCAGGTTTTGGGAAGATTCAGGATTTATGCTTCGTGTAGAGGTGATTTACAAAAAAGGTGATTTAACCGGGTGCTTCTTTGAGAGGGTGTTCATGTGCTAGCAAAGCCTTGGGGGTTTGATTATATTCGGGACCAAGTCAGAGTGAGTGACTCTCAACAACGGTCCTAGTGGATTCAAAGGTTAAAGTGTGGTGCCTAAGGACTTCGAGTCCGTGGTATGGTTAAGTATCGAGCTTTTACATTGGATTATGAAAGGGGCTTGGAGTGTTTTATGTTATCTTCGGTCTGTGGTATAGTATTGGAGAAATGGGAGAAAATAACTTCAAATTCATAGAAGAATTGTCAGAATGGGTGTACTTGTTGAAGACACAATTATGCACACAAGGAGAGTATGAAATGGTTCGTGGGTTTTGAGACGACATGGTCTCGTGAATTCAGGTCACTCAGGACGAGTGCGGAGTTGGGTTCGTGATGTTTTGAATGGGGCTGTTATTATTCCAAAGTCAAGCCCAGAGTAAATTAGAAGAAGTCGAATCAGTTAGCAATGGTTGAATTGGCACGATGGTGGCAATGATCAGTTCCTTCCGCATGATAAGTTATACATGTGCTTGGTGGCGATGCGTGCGAGGCTTGACGGCCGCCGTAATTGATTTTATGTGAAGGCATTCGAGTGTTATGGCCTATTATGAGTAGATGGATCCTGGAAGGGTTATGGTGTTTTAGATCACGACTCGAGGTCGTATTTTCTACGGTTATAGGAATCCAGTTATGTGTTGCAATTATTCTCTTGAAACGAGTTAAGTAAAAGGTTTCTATATGTTGAAGTGTTTAATCTATTAGTGGTTCAGGAGTTATGATGGAATTCTTGTACTCTTGCGCATTGACATGATTAAGTGCATCAAGTAGCATGGGATTTGGAAGTTGAGGATTAAGGTTGCAGTTTGGTGTCGACAAGAATGTCACCAGCTCGGATGAGCAGGGAAAAAGGATTCAGATTGTTAGAGTAAGCTGGTGTTGTCTTTAACATCACCTGAGATTGATGTCCTATGTAAGAGGCTTTGAGTACTGATTTCAGTTTTTTGATTTGCTTTACAACATTAGTGCGGCCGGTCGTATGGATGTGCAGACTTGTTACCTGGTGCGAAAGGTCGTGGGAGCGTGTCCCATAGGAAGATGGTATAAGTGTGACATGTAGTCACTTGATTGATCGAAGATTGGAACCAAGTATGGAGATTGTGGACTATCGTTCATGTGAGAATTTATACCTGGAGGGCGCTCGATTCATTTGGTTGTGGACTGTGGAAGTTTGTTCCGGATCGACGGCTGTCCTTGTGTGTCATGGGAAGAAGGGTTATTGTGGATCCTTGAAAGGTTACAAGCCTAGTGCGGTACAATCAGAATCGGCTTGAGGTATGTGGATGGATCTAAATGTGAACGTGGGCTCTATATCAGGACGGATGTATTCATTTCAGCATAGCGCTCCTTATGGAGGAGTATTCGGATGTTGGATGTTATTTCATCGTCGGCTATTTCGTGTAATATTATATTGTGCCGTGTGAGTTGTGAAACGGCTTGATAAATTTCATATGTGTTGAGGTTCCGCATAGCGATGGTGTTATGTGAGTAGGATGGCTCTCGAGATTCGATCATATATCGCACCTTAGTTGTGCTTGAGTTTTGTAGCATATGGCGCTATCTGTCTCCCCAGGGATGGTATTATGTACTTAGCGTGCTTGTTGCCGATATTCGGATTTTTTGCAGTAATGAGCATTCTAGCTCGGTATCTCCTTATATAGATTTTATGTGTGGATCGGGTGGCACACCGCCACGAGTATGTTGTTTGGATCGGGTTGCGCGCCGCAACAGTGTGATGTTGAGTACAGTTCCCTATATCTATTTTTGTGCGTTTTGTTTCCCATTTTCTGAGGAAGGTTCATAACACCTTTTCGGTTGTCTAATTAGTTACGTGGGTTGAGTAGTCCTTTTCAGAGTTCGTTTTCCTTATGTATCATATTCGAGTTGGTAGCGTGTTGGCACATTGTGGCATCATATGAGACTTTTGGCAATGTCTGAGGTGGCTTATTGCCTGAGCAGCTTGTACTGGGTGAGACGACATTATTGGATATGGGATCAGTGCGGTCAAATTTATACGAAGTATATTAAAGAGCAAATATAGTTATTTGGTTCATAATAAGGCAATGGTTCTTGTCAGGAGGACAGACTCAATGAATTATTGGCTCGGCAGTTGGTTATTAATTTCTACATATTTCTTCCTTCGTGGCGGTATTGCAGGAGTTGAAACAAGACTTATATATGTCATGAGATGCGTTGCAAGCATCAGATTCGTGAAATTTCAGCTATTGTTATTAGGGGATGTTATTATGGTCATGTAAGTTATGCAGTGCATAGTGTGGATTCAGCAAAGGTATGCAATCATGTATTGGTGCATTGCATAGAGACTAATTCGGTGTTCGTATGTTGAAAGGAGGCCTGGCAGAAGATTCCGGATGTTGGAATTTGGCTCTGTGGCTAATTTGCCTAAACAAAAGGGGAATCTCCAGATTTACTCGAGCCAATGTGCTCAACTGAGCTTTGGTATCACGGGTAAGTGCACAAGGTGTTAAACAGCGATTTTAGACAACTCCAGAGCAGTTTTTAGCACGTTCGAGGATAAACGTATCTTTAAGTGGAAGAGAATGTAACGACCCGACCGGTCGTTTTGAGCTCTAGCGCATCGTTCGGCTGTTTGAGGACATGGGCAGCTTCACTTAAGGTATTACGACTTGTTCGCGTGGTCGGGATTTAAATTTGGGAAGTCCGGGGTTGATTTGGAAAGAGAATTCTAATTTCGGAAGCTTTAAGTTGGAAGATTCTGACTAAGGTTGGATTTTTAGTAAACGACCTCTGAATCGGGATTTGAAGGTTCCAACAGGTTCGTATGATGATTTTGGACTTGGGTGTATGTCCGGATCGGATTTTGGATGACCCGGGAGCATTTCGGCACCTATTATGGAAGTTAGCATTTTGGAAGAATTTCATAAATTTGGGTTGAAGTGCATTTCAATGTTATCAATGTCCGTTTGGGATTCCGAGTATGGCAATAGCTCCGTATGGTGATTCTGGTGTTAGGAGCGCGTCCAAAAGTGGATTCGGATGTCCATAGGTCATTTTGGGGTCATTTGGCGAAAGTTAGAAATTTGAAGGTTTTTGAGGAGTTCGATCGGAAGTGCACTTTTTGATATCGGGGTCGGATTCAATTCCAGAAGTTGGAGTAGGTCCGTAATGTCAAATGTGACTTGTGTGCAAAATTTGAGGTCAATCGGACGTGATTTGATAGGTTTCAGCATCGAATGTGGAAATTGGAAGTTCTAAAGTTCATTAAGCTTGAATTGGGGTGAGATTCATGATTTTGATGTTGTTTGATGTGATTTGAGGCCTCGAGCAGATCCGTGTTATGTTATGGGAATGATTTGTCTGATTGAATGGGGTCCCGTGGGCCTTGGATGTGTTTCAGAGTGTTTAGGTTGTATCGCGCTCTTATTTGATATTTCGGTGTCGTTTCTTTGGGCATAAATGGCACTATATTGTGCAAATGACCTTTGATTTGTGATTGGATTGAACCATTAGATCAGTATCGTAATTACGGAGCCATAGCAACAAGAATCGTGGAATTTCGATGTCGTACGAGAGAGTTATGCCCATTTCCGTGTCGGACAAAATTGTTGGTTTCTGGTGCGAAGATTTGTTCTTCGTGAACGCGAGAGAGGTTCCGCGAACACGAAGAAGGATTTCTGGGATGACCGGTCAACGCAAAAAATTGTTCTTCGCGAACGCGGTGGTCTCCCGCGAAGGCGGTGAAGAAAAATCGCCTGGACAGCGTTTTAAACCGAGAATTTTAGTATTTTGGGCATATCTTGAGTTCTAGAGCTCCTTTTGAGGTAATTTTTGCGGCGTTGTTCTCGTCTCAACAAGGGGGTAAATATCTGACCTTTATTTTGATGTTTCTACATGATTATTTCTGTTGGTTTCTATTTTTATCCGTGTTTGGATTTTAGAAATTGGGATTTTGAGACCCAAAGTTGAAAAATGGTAAATCCTTGATTTGAGGGTCGATTCATGGATGAAATTGGATGAATTTATGGATATAGACCTTATAAGTTATGGGTAATATTTATTTTCAATAATTTTTGGAATACGGGCACGTGGGCCCGAGGGTTGACTTTATTGACTTTTCGAGCGGAGTTGGGAGTTGTTACAAATTGATTTATTATGAGTATTAGAGTATATTTTTATTGTTTGCACATTGCTTGACTAGTTTTGGAGCGACGGACACCGGTTTGAGGTGTTAGAGCGATGTTGGAGCCGGTTATGGAACTTTGGAGCGAGGTAAGTCTCCTTTCTAACCTTGTAAGAGGGAATTAACCCCATAGGTGAACTAAATTATTATGTGCTTCTATTTGTGGGGACTACGTACGCACGAGGTGACAAGAGTCCGTACGTAGCTACTAGCTATGCCTATGTACGGGTAGTTTTAGGCTTATATCATGCCTCGTTGATATTGTTATTGATTTATGATTATTGTTTGCCTTGAGAAGGAGCGAGATTGAGTTTGCTTATTAAATGTTTTGAGAGGAGTTGAAATTGAGGAAGAATTTGGGATCTTAAAAGTTTTCATTCGAACTTCTTATTTTGTAAAGAATGGAAGAATACTAAATAATAACTTAAGAAATCTATGTGTAACCGCGTCGCAAGTATGAATCCTCGAGCGGGGTAAATCCTTCTACTACTCTCATGGGAGCGGGCCGATCGCCTCGGCAGTTTAATAGATGCATCTATGGTTCGCGCCGTGACCCTTGGCAGTGCACATTTTACTTTTATGTTGGATTGGGTTGTACGCCTCGGCGTTTCCTATATATATTATCCTCATGGAAGTAATATTTTGCAAGAAGCCAGTGTATCTGAGGGTTTTTCCCTGATTTGAATTATGACAACCTCTTTGATGAAATCCACTATATCTATATATACGCTCCGGTTACGGAGGGAACTTGCTAGTTGAGAGCTTGAGTAAATTGTAAAGAGGGAAATTGTACCACGTATTTTATACTTTTTTGTTTCATATATTACCCTGTTTCATATTTATTCACTTCTTTACTGTACCTGATATTATTGGATCACTAGTAAGTGTCGAAGTCGACCCCTCGTCACTACATCTTTGAGATTAGACTGGATACTTACTGGGTACGCGTTATTTTCGTACTCATACTACATTTGCTGTACATTTTGTTGTACAGGAACATGTACGTCTAGTGGCCTTGTGGGCACAGTGGCGTGATTGATATGGGGACTTAAGTGAGCTGCATCTTATGAGACGATCCACAGCCAGCAGAGTCTCCTTTAGAGTACTTGTATTTTTCTTTTCTGTCCAAATTTATATTCCGACAGTTATTGTATTTTACTTTAATTCCTAGTAAATGCTCATGCACTTGTGACACCGGGTTCTGGGATAATGATGGGATATTCAGTAATGAAATTGGAAAACATTATTATTATTATTCTGTAAAGTTCATCTTTTACTAGTTAAGTTGAAGGAAATTTATGATCTCAAAAATATAAAAATGAGAATTTAATTAACTATTTAGTGTTGGCTAGCCTGACAGTGGTGTCCGGCGCCATCACGACCTTTAATGGACTTTGGGTCGTGAAAATTCGGGCAGGCTTGGGAATGGTCGGAGCCATGCCTTCGCATTCACGAGTCTGGGGCCGCGTTCGCGAAGGGTTAGGTCGTTGGAGGTTACTATCGCGACTGTGGGATAGCGTTCGCAAAAGGCAGTTTGGAGCTGGTGTAATTTTTTCTTTCGTGAGAACGATGGTTGTTCTGCGATCGCAATGCATATGCATGGGCAGATTATTTAAGTACTCTATTTCGAAGGTTTTGGTTATGTTATCAAATTTTGAGTTATAGAGCTCAAATTTTGGCGATCTTGGAGGGAATTTTCACGATTTTGATTGGGGTATGTATTTTCTACTCGTATTTGTTTATTTTCCATGATTCCAACCTTGATTTTAACATTTAATTGGTGAATCTTAGTGGAGAAATTTGGGATTCTAGTAAAAACTTTTCGAAAGAATAAATTGATGACCTGAGGCTCGATTTGAGGTTGGATTTGGATGAAACATGTATATTTAGACTCGTATAGGAATAGGTGTTCGGAATTTGTGAGTTTGGTCGGGTTTCGTGGTACAAGCCCGGGGTTGACTTTCTTATTTTAGTTAAAGATCTTAGCTTTATCATTTGGAATCGTTTCCTATAGCTTTTATTGATGATATTAAGTTATATTGGCTAAATTCGACTCATCCGGAGTTTGATTCACGTGGGAAGGACTTCTTAGAGTATTGATTTAGCTTGCTTGAGGTAAGTATCTTACGTAAACTTGGTTGAGGCATTAGTTGCCTGAGTTATTTGTGATAGCTACGTGCTATGGGTGGCGCACATGTATGGGGTTGAGCCCATGTGCGTGCACCGGGGTACTTATTCATACTCGGGGTAGTGCTTAGGCTATGATATGCCTTGAGTTAAATGATAAGCTTCATGTTGTGATATTTCTCCTATATTTATTTCTTTTTGTGAGCTATTTGTACCATGTTAGAGGTTACATAGAGGTTAATCTTCTGATTGAACTTGATAAATTGCTACTTTCGCGATATATTTGCCTGATTGAGCTGTGATAGCATACTTTGCACATGCATACACCTTAGCATGTCACTTATACCAGTCTAGAAGTATGAAATTTGATGTTCATTGATCTTGTACACGTGTTCTTGTATATTTGCTTTCTGTGTGATGTGGATTGGACTGCCTGTGACCACGCCGAGCGAATTGCAAAAATCAGCCTGTGACCACACCGAGTAGTTGTGATATTGAGCGTGTGACCATGCCGGCCAGATTATGATATTGACCATGTGACCACAGGCGGATTATGATTATTTGCACGTGACTATGCCATGTAGCATGTGGATATGGATCCATACCCCTAGGGTCACCCTATCATGTTTCTTCTCGATGGTATACACACGATTCGAGGAAACTGATCAGTGGTTTGGTACGATCATGAAAAGTTTAAGTAAAAGCGGGCCCGTGTTTGATTTGGTTGCATTTCATCTTTACTTGCAATATCCTTGGTTATTTACCTGATTAGTTGCATATCTTCTTTATATGGTTTTATTTGTGATTCATGACTTGATCATATTATTGTTCTGTACTTGTTAGAATTTATGAACTATACAGGTGATTAATGAGTATCATTTATAACTCTTGCTTCTATTACCTCACCGAGATTAGTTATGATACTTGTTGAGTACATGGGGTCAGTTGTACTTATACTACACTCTGCACTTAATTGTGCAGATCCAGGTGTTGGACCGAGCCACTAGTAGCTTAGACTTGTTTGCTAAGTTAACTTGGAGAGTCGAGGCAGAGCTGTATCCTGATCGTAGTCTTGGCGTCTCTTTTCATTTTGTACGGTTGTCTTTCATTCAGACATTATTGTTATTTGGTATTTCAGAATTGTATTTTCGTTTTAGAGCTCATGACTCTGTAATTACCAGTTCTGGGAGATTTTTTATGTATCGACGCTGTTGTTTATGTTAATTTGCCTTAGACTTGTACTATTTCTTTTAATTTAGTATTTACATTTTGTTTTTGTTATGCTTGGCTTGCCTAGCAAGTGAGTTGGGCGCCATCACGACCAGTTGGTGGTTTTGGGTCGTGACATGTATATATGCTCGTCACCTCAGATATACATCACCCCATCATGTAGTAAATAATATCAATTAGTATAAATAATTCCCTTAACCAAAGCTAGGCAAGACACTTACCTCAATGAGTCCAAATCAAACCTCAAAATAGCCTCTCTCTAAAAATCACCTCCGTCCAGCCCAAATCTAGCCAAAATAACTCAATAGCATCAAATAACGCTACAGGAATCAATTCCAATTAATAAAGTTTTTCAATTTTTACCCAATTCCCAAAAATTTAACAAAAGTCAATCCCTAGCTCACACGGTCAAAACCCGAGTCAAGAGGTAGATCCCAACTACGGATAACCCCACGAGCCCAAATATTTGATTATTTTTTAAAAGCAAGTCCAATTCGACTCTCAAATTCTAAGTTTTAAATTTTAGTCAAAAATCTTTAAAATTTTCTTTCAACTTCTATGATTTTGGTCTAAACATTCCTAAGGAATCAAGATATAATATCAAAATGAACTGAAATTCACTCCCAATAGATAGTGTGAAAATCTCCCTAAAAAACCATCAAATCGAGCACCAAATCATAAAATATGATAAAATAAACTAAAACCCTGAAATGGCCTCTATGTATCGGCTGCAAATCTCGCATTTGTGGCCAAAGGTTTGCAATTGCGGCCACTGCGATTGCGACCAAAGGCACGCAATTGCGAACCCACCTGGCCCAAGCCAAAGTCGCATTTCCGACAAAATCGTTCATCGAAGCAAAGTTCACCCAGAAACGGCAACTCGCAATTACGACCACCAAAATTGCAAATGTGAACCCAACCATTGGAGGTCGCTGTTGCAAAAGCGACAACTATCATCGCACAAGCGAATAACCCCTTGCTCGCAATTGTGGACAAACACTCGCAAATGCGAGAACTGCCTCACATGCCAATACACAAAAGCGAGATTCCCCTCAAAAATGCGATAGTCGCATTTGCAACCTATCCATCGCAAATGCAACAACTATAGAACCAGAATTTCCAGCTAGGCCAAAACCATCCGAATTTATCCCCAAACTCACCCGAGCCCCTCGGGACCCCGTCCAATCATACTAACAAGTACATAAACCTCTTACAAACTTGTTCGCATGCTCGATCATCAAAATAACATATCAAAATCACGAACCGAACATCAAAACACATTATGCAAGCTATGAAACTTAAGAACTTCAATATTCACAATCAAGCATCTGGTTCTTACTAAACCAACTCGGAATGATACCAAACTTTTCACACAAGTTCTAATTGACAAAACGGACCTACTCCAAGTTTTGGAACAACAATCCAAACTCGATAGTTACAAACTCAACCCTTGGTCATTTCAATCTTATGAAATTCCTAAACCCCCAAATTGCCAACTTTCGCTAAAAAGAGCCAAAAAACCTAGGAACTGTTGAAACCCAATTTTTCCCTATATATTTTAAATATGCAAAATACCTTCAAAATAGCATATATATGCATATATAAGCATGCCCAAGGTTTTTATTATTTTTTCCATAATTTTAAGGGTTTAAATTGATTTATTTTCTCCCTTTTTATCCATAAAATCCCCAATAATTATTTCCAAAATTATTATTTTGATAATTCATCTATTGGATTTCTATATTTATGCCAAAATATGTCAAAGGTAATTTTTATATATTTTTTGCAATTACATTTAGTATTTGTAAAGCTAAATTGCATATAATTGCAATGTTGGCCCGTTTTAAGATATAATTATGTTTTATATGCATAAAATTGGATCATGTATTTTTAAATTGCTAATTATGTATTCTAAATCATTTTAGCATTTTAAATTTTTTTTCCCAAAAATTATCTACTATTTTTTATAAATTAAATAGGGAAAAACTAGCTATTTAAATTATAGCCAAATTGGCTTTCAATTGTAGCCAAATCGGACCCCAATTCCCAGCCCAATTTTACAATTAAAAACCCAACCCACACCTATTAACCCATACCCAAACCCGGAACCCACCTACCCTTTTGAATCTCGATCGTTGATCTCCCAGATCAACGGTCCACATTATTACTTTCCCTTTTTAATCCAACGACCCCTCAAACCCTACCCCATTCTCTCATTTGCACCGCCTCTGAATCCTCTCCTCCTATCTTCTGTCTCAGACACCCTCAAACCCTAATTACCGTCACCGGCGAGAACCTCCTTCCTATGGTGTTTTCGTGCCTTCTCCAACCACCTCTGGTCTCCTATACTCCATGGCTCTTCGACTTCATGAGTCCTTGAGAAGATCTCAAGGAAAGCCAACCTGTTCCTGTTTGAAACTCGTTTACTGGCCTGTCTCCGGCCATTTTCGTTTGTAAGAAAGGATTTCCCCTTGTTTTTCGTTTGAATCCATGAGTTTTTAACCGATTCTCTTCATCTCTACTATTTTCCGAAAACCCTAGTTCTCTACTGTTCGATTCTTCTTAGATCTTTATAGATCTGAGGTGATTCGAGTATTATTAAGCGTTTTCCTTTAAAAATCCCCTGTGTTAACTAACTATTTCGATTTTAGTCACTCTTTTCTAAACTAGGGTTTCTGAAAATCCGTTTCTTCAAGACGCTTTCTGGTTTTAAGTGTTTAGTCCCCTGTGTCTATGTGTTTTGATTGATTTTGTTGAGTTCTTCCTTAACCCTAACTAGCCTATGCTGAAACCCCCAATTTTTGACACTTTGTTTGGATTCTGCACTTGTCCGTGTTATTTGATACATGCCAATGTTCTATGCTTTGATTTACATGATTACTTCTTCGTTTAATTAGAATATCTTGTGATTTTACCCTAGTATGCCTCTATTAAGGTTTCAGATTCGATTCTTTCCGTTTATACTCGGCTTATTTGCTTATTCATGGAAACCTATATCATTTTTCCTAAATTAGTATTATTTTGAATCCTTATTCACTGATTTGCTATGGTAATACCTATATACTGATTTCCGGTCATTTTCCTATTTCTACGACCTTTGATTATTTCTTGCCTTATTTACGATTAACTGTGGCACTTGTTGATTCTTATTGATTGTTCCCTTAATTGAACTTTTGTTCATTTACCCTTAATTACCCACCCTGTACTTACGTATTTAATTTTCTTTCCTTAATTATATGCCCTGCTCTTTATCATTAATTGGTCACCCCTTTATTAGAAGAAAACTTTGCTGATTTTATGCACGATTGATTATATAATTTTCCCTAATTACTGAATGATTGATTCTTTACCTTATTTTACTCTGCTCTCAACTACTATATATACTCTCCTCTATTCTCACCTCCACATGAACACAGTTCAGAATACACACATACGTTCAAACTCTCTTCTTTCTTTGCTACTTGTGCTGACTGTTGGCTAGCCGGCTGAAAGGCAAGGCTAGATAGTGGAGTTGCACCTGTTTTTACATTCTTCATTTTCCTTCTTTAACTGGTATGTCTCTAGTTTAAATTTGAAACTCAACTTTATGCGTTCCATGCCTATACATCCACGCTTGTTACTGTACTAGTTATTCAATTTGTTTCTATGTTTGCTGTTATTAAGCATGTCTAAATTATGCATTATGTGTAATCATCATATCAGACTTTACTTAGTTCTTTGATACTTGTCCAGCATGTTCACTTAGTTCCCTTACCCCTCCCTTAACTGGTATGACCATGTAGTTACTTAGTCTTCTAGTGCATTCTATTGGCCCTAATGGTATGTCAAATTTTGTTCAACAAAACTCTTATCTTCAACATGATCCTGTTGCATTCTTCCCTATGTTATAAATGTCTGTTACCATGACTGATTTGTTCAATAGACTCATAGATGTTCTGTATATTTGTTGTATCAAATGTTTTCCTATTTTATGTGGTTTCAAACCTACATGTTCCCAATCCCTTCACCCCTATTTGTAAGTCTGCTTGTCAAGTAAATCTGGGTATTCTATGGTTAATTGGGTTGTTTGCTGAGTATGTTTCTCAAAGAATGATTTCAAAACTGATAACTCCTAGTATCTTTAAAAACTATTTCTGAACGTTTTCATTTCTAAACTGCTTTACTAAGTCTTTCATCATTATGTCAATCACTCTCACCTTACTCTTAGACTATTAAGTTCTACCCCTTTTGTGTGAGCCTTGCCTTGGGACCCTTGAGCTCCCTCTAAACTTGGACACACAAAAGCTGGCCTTTCCACACTGCACTAACTCTGTATTGGCTATGAAATCTGGGTGTGAGCACTGCCCGGGATCCCTTGAGGTCCTTAGGGAACTCTAACACACCCAGATATGAGAAAGGCTACGGAACAATCTTGGCATTTGAGGTGATTTATTGCATAACTCAGGGAGGAAGTCCTAATCGGGTGCTGAAAACCTGGGCATGTTTTCAGGCTCTCTATAGTGTAACTTTTATTTCTCTTTTCTACTTATGTAATTCATTTCAGCTTTGGTCTGTAATAATCTGTTGTAAACAAGTATTGGGGCTGACTAGTGAAAAGGGGAGGGTAGTTATACATGCTATCAACATCAATGGGTAGAAACCATGCCTTAGGTTTATATTTCCTATGTGTGCATTAGAATCCATGTGTAAGATCAACCCCTTCAAAGCATGTCATGCATTAGATACCATGTCCTTAGGTTTACTGTTTCAGCATCTCATTTGGCATCACTTTACCACTTAGAAATCCTGCTTTAGGCTAAATAACAGCATCAACATAAAACGGTTGCTCCTGCACGTCTTGAAATCATGCTGTAACTCTTTGGGGTATTTAGAAATCATGTTTTAGGAATTCTACAATCATTCTGCATTTTCATATGTGCACGTTAGATACTCTATTTTAGGATCTCGTTTACACTCGCTTAGTCACACCTAGTTAAACTACTGATGCATGAAAAAGGACATAAAACAGTCTCATGTTTGACTATCTTGTTTAAGTAAAACTAGTCATAATCCCTGCATGTCCTTGCAACATTTAGAACAACATGCTTTAGCTAAAATAACTTCCAAACTATTTTTAATAATTCTGGTAACTGCTGCATATGATTTTTACTCTTAGGCAAGTCTTAGGTAATCAACTTAAAAATAAAACCAGAACTGTCTTTGTGATTAATGTTTAACTGTCAGCATGTTAAAATCAGTAGGCAAGCTTAATTAGGACCTCTTCTCTGAGTCATATAATAAATCTGACTCTGCTGTTATCACTTGATACCATATTTAGGATCTAAATTTAGACCTTAATTGCGTATGAGTCATGTTGTATGTGTACTGTGTGTGGAGGTATATTTGAGCCTTTCATTTGTCTCCCATGCTCCCCTTTATTGAAGTCCTACTTGTTTATTATATGTCGCCTTAGTATTTTGCCTTTAAAATTGAGGGTCTGCCTAGAACCCCCTTCTTATAGGATAGGAGTCCTGAATTCCTCCGGGACTGATAGGAAGGGACGGATAACAGCATGCAATAGGGGTCGAAACCAACCTTCGCTTTAATTACCTTCACGGGGCGGGAAAGGGTAGATATGGATATGATGACCGGTGCATTAATACCACATGTAGCCCCTCTTTGAGGAATGTCATACCGGGTATTGCATTGATGTGATCCGTATTATAAACAAACCTAGGACACCCCTCTTTACATTCACAAATATGCTTAGATTGTAAATTCTTTTCAAAATCTAGCCTTTTTTTTTCGTTAGTTGTTTTCTTACACCTGTGTACTTAAACTTAAATCCCCTACTATTTGAGCCATACTTGTTTATTTGCTAATTGTACAAATTCACAAAAACAGTTTGGCCAGGAACCACACTAGTGGATCCTGAGGTGTGCCTAACACCTTCCCCTTAGGATAATTTCAAGCCCTTACCCTGTCTCTGGTTACCAAACGTAGTTATAAATGAACCCTATAGGTGCCCTAACGCACCTTAAATCGTTAGGTGGCGACTCTTCAAAAATGCAACCCCCCTTTCCAAAAGGAAAGAGTTGTCCCAACCAAAATGTCATAAACCCGATTTCGCAAGAAAAAGGTGGCGCGACAACATGGCGACTCCGCTGGGAATTTTTAGGCTTTTATGATTTCAGACCATTTTTGTGAATTTGTGCAATTATTTATTTAATTCCTTTAAGCGTTTAATTTCTTCTTCAAGAGAAACTGACGTATCTTTCTTGTTTCCTTCCTTTATAACTGATTTAATTATAAAATTGCTGTATTTATCGCTTTCTTAACGTGCAAATACATGTCAACATGCTTTTAATTATTGTATAATCAGGCTCAACATCATACTCCACTCGTGCCAAACAAATACTATAGCAACGCTTGATGAGTGGTTGCGCCCTTCCTATATCATTACCCCCTAAATTCGGAAAGGCTTATTCGCGGTAAAACTAGTCGATCAGCGGTGCAGTCGACGGTTTCGTGCCTTCCCCCTTGAGTTGTCCACTCAAGGGTACCAGTCTAAAACCCCATAGAAACCTTACTCTGTTTATATTGTGCATGCATCATGGTCAAACCTAGCCGGATCAGTTATGTTGTCCACATAATGATCCTTTAAGATAGCCTTGTCCAAAAGTCCACTGGGTTTCCCTAAACCCAAACGGACATCATCATGTTCTGTGCATTTATTTGGAGAACTAAATGCTTCATGCTAATTGTTGATGTTAAATAGTCGAGTATGGTGGGGGTAAGGGCCTAACCTTGTTTGCCTTGCAGAAATATGAGGCACGAAGTCCCCAGATTCGGCATGGTCACCAAAATGCACCCAAGATTGCTGAGTTGGTGGGAAGATTTGCATTCTAGTGACAAAACCCTCGTCAGAAAATATCTGGGTAATCTACCATCCCTCCTAGAGATCCAGCCTAACAACATGATAATAGAAGCTGCTGCCTTATTTTGGGATTGTGAAAGGGCCGCGTTCCGCTTTGGGGACATAGAAATGACACCTTTGCTAGAGGAGATAGGAGGACTGGCCGGTCTAGTGTGGGAAACCCCGGGTTTGCTAATGCCTGAGAACCGCACAGGCAAGGGTTTCCTAAAAATGATGGGTCTGAAGAAGAATGCAGAATTGGTATGCCTAAAGGAATTATACATCCCTTTTGACTACCTGTATGAAAGGTACGGTTGCAGAAAATCATACCGTACCTACCATGATGAGTTTGCCATCGTATCCTTAGGACATATCCATCGTAGAGTATTCGTCTTCATGTTTTGCTTCCTAAGTCTGAACGCATTCCCAATGAAGAAAGGGAGAATCCATACTAGGCTGGCTATGGTAACCAAGACCCTAATGGAGCGGGATTGGTGGGCAGCCATTCAACATTATACCCATGATCATTGCAGATATATACCGAGCCTTAGAGAAGTGTCAACAAGGAGCGAAACACTTCGAAGGCTGCAATCTGCTACTTCAGCTTTGGCTCATGGAACATCTCCAAAAGGGCGAATACCGACGAGAAATTTAGCGAAGGTCCTGGGATGACCACATCGTTTGCCACCATCCAAAGCGAATGAATTACATCCCGGACATGTTCGCTCCGCCTGAGAATGCAAAAGAATGGGTCGAGCTCTTTGATAACCTGACTGAGGAATAGGTTCAATGGATGTTTGTGTGGTTTCCGACAGAGGAGTTCATCGCCCGATCAAGAGATGCACCTTTCTTGATACTGATTGGTCTAAGAGGAACATACCCTTACGTCCCTCTTCGAGTTATGAGGCAAGAAGGTTGGAAGCAAGTCATACCCAGGGTCGACAAGATGAGCCATCTTCGAGCTGACTTCCAAAATGATGATAGTCCGTACAAGTGCCAAGCCCAGAACATGTGGCACTGCAAGATCGTAATGGAGAAAGACACCATTGAGCCGGACAATATCATGCCGGTTGTACCCCTTTCTATTCTGGTTGGTTGGAAGACAATTGGGCTGGTCTAGGTAAGCCAGGGTTCGTTCAAGGACACAGAATTATAGATGAAAAGGCCGAGGCGCAAGTCAAATACAACCAGCTACGCAAAAGGATCCGTGAATACGAGAGCGAACACCGTGAGATACAAGAGTCCAACAAGAAGCTGATTGAGGAATGGAAAGACATGGCTATCAGTGCCAACAAAAGGCTAGGATACTTGGAGCAAGGCATAGTAGAACTGGAGGGAAAATTTCTCAAAAGGGTTGAAGACTGTCAGAAGGATGAAGGGACCAAAGGTGGACATCTAGCCAGAGCATACCTGTTGCTGGGACTTCGTGAATTGGGGAAGCTGTTCGACGAAGCCAAGGATGCCGAATCTGGGGAAGGTCCTTCTGGGACCAAATAGATAGGAACTTACTTTTTCGCTTTAAGAATGTAATAAGGCCAATGGCCATTAGCGACTTTTATTTCTCGCTTATTTAGTATCGTTTTAGGATTCGCCTATCTTTATCAATAAAATGAGGCATTTAGCATTAAAAGTTCTCCAAGTCTATTTGTCGCTAGGCCTACCTCGGGCACAAAGAGGTTCTCAAATTAGGACACGCTTTACATTCCCGCACTATGTGTTTAAATATTGCAATACTTTTTATAATCCTCACTGACTAGATTACCTTTTGTTTTATTTTGTTTTTATTTTCCCCTCCCCAAAGGTTAGTTCGTGCACTCTAGCATCATCATCTTATTTCACAAGATCCAGGGGCCCTCCACCCACTCCTCCTCTTAGTCCCTCTAAAGGCAAGAACAAAGGCAAGAATAAAATGGAAGATTTGAACAACATCAGGAAGGAGAACACAGCTGAACGGGTCGAGGCCACTGATGGCTAGGGTATTCGGGTTCCTAATGAGAATGTGTCACAACTTGAACAGAAACTGCTGAAATTCCAGGAAGAGCTCGATCAGGTTTGAAATCTGGCATGCCTGTCATTTTCCCTCAATACCCCAGATGTCAACTTCCACAACGCTCAAAAACCTACACCTCCTCAAAATATCCCAAAACAGCAGAATCATCTCGCATATCACCATCACACTGCTCCACCAAAGAACTAGTGTAACACCTTCTATACCCCAAACAACACTCCACAACTCATCCCAGAACCTCAGAACTCCACAAATACACCAGGCCTCCATAACAATCCTATTTATGTGGAGAACATGCCACACTCCACCCAACCCATCTCATGCACACCTGAGTCTGATGAAAAGGATCTGCTTATCAGGTTCTTGGCCGAGGAACTTAAGAAACTGACTAGCCGGATTCAGGGCATCGAGGGAAGCAAAGGAATCGAGGGGCTGAACTTTGAAGACCTTTGCATATAGCCTGATGTCGAACTGCCTGAGGGGTACAAACCTCCTAAGTTCGAAATGTTTGATGGCACGGGTGATCCAAGGGTCCATCTGAGGACCTATTGCGACAAGCTGGTTGGAGTAGGGAAGGATGAAAGGATCTGCATGAAACTGTTCATGAGGAGTTTGAAAGGAGATGCATTGTCTTGGTACATCAGCCAAGATCCCAAGAAGTGGTCAAGCTGGGTGAGCATGGCATCTGACTTTATGGACAGATTCAGGTTTAATACAGAGAACGCACCAGACGTGTTCTATATCCAGAATTTGAAGAAGAAGCCCACAGAGACATTTCGTGAGTATGCTACTCGCTGGAGGTCCGAAGCTGCTAAGGTTCGACCTGCCTTAGAAGAGGAGCAAATGAACAAGTTCTTTGTCCGGGCTCAGGACCCACAATACTATGAACGATTGATGATGATTGAGAACCACAAGTTCTCCGACATTATCAAATTAGGTGAAAGAATTGAAGAAGGTATTAAAAGTGGTATGGTTAAAAAATTTGAAGCCTTGCAAGCTACAAATAAGGCTTTACAGTCCGGTGGTGTGTCCAAGAAAAGGGACGTGGGGGCCGTGATGGTTGCACAAAGGACCAAGTCTCCCCTCAAATACCAAACTTACCCAACACCTCCACTCACATACCAGCCAACCCCGAATTACCAAGCACCCTCACCCTCGTACCAAGCTCCGCCACCAACTTATCAATCATCTCCACCTCCTACATATCAACCTACTTCACCCAGATACTCCCAACCCGCTCATGTCTACCACACTTATAATTCTCAACTATCCCATTATCAATCACCCCCTCCACGCCAAAAACTCCCTAGACCTCAACCTAATTTTGATCGCAGACCTCCAAAACAATATACCGCCATCGCTAAGCCCATCGACCAGCTGTGTGAGAAGCTCAAAGCTGCTGGTTATGTCACCCCCATCCCTGCTGCAACCCTTGAGAATCCTTCTCAATGAGCTAACCCAAACAAGTCCTGTGCATACCACTCCGGCATGAATGTGCACATCATCGATGAATGCCGCTCTTTGAAAGACAATATACAGTCTTTGATTGATAACAAGATCATTGTGCCAAAGAAATCCGCTCCAAACGTCCGCAACAACCCTCTACCAGACCATAAGGGTGGAAGTATTCACATAATCGAAGTAGAAGATGACTGGGATCCCGAGGGATCAATCGGGTTGATCGCAGAAGGTGATGACCCAAAGAAACCAACAATTACTCTCAATCCAATCATTGTCCTGATCCAACCGTCTGAGGATGCTGAGGTGAATATGTCTATACCTCTTGAATTTGAAGCAACGGCATCCGCAAAGGCACCAGCACCAATTGAGGTTGAATTCGTGTCTCCGGCAATTGCACCCGCACCATTTAGGGTTGCAGTCTTGCCACCCAAGGCACATGTTCCATTCGAAGAGAGGATAGCCGCGCCAATCCCAGTGGCGATGTCAACCACGCCACCCTTCTATACAAATTCTATACCCTAGGACTATACAGCCGAGGCGAGAAGGAAAGGCAGGGTCAGGATTGAAGAAACTGTCGCAGCACAGGGTATGACAAGAACTGGTAGAGTCTATACCCCTGAACATCTAGCTGAGTCAAGCAAGCAAGCCTCCAATCGGCCACCCCTCATCGAGAAGGGTCCGGACGACCTTTGGAGGAAAATATAGGCCAAGGAATATTCGATCATCGACCAGTTAAACAAGACGCCAACACAAATATCCATTCTCTCTTTGCTGCAAAATTCTGAGACGCACAAGAATGCTCTGTTAAAGGTGCTAAATGAAGCGTACGTACCAAATAACATCACTAGCGGGGAAATGGCTAATATGGTAGGACAAGTACTGGAAAGCCATAAGATCACCTTTCATGAGGACGAGCTGCCACCTGAAGGTCTGGAGCACAACAAAGCACTGCACATTACCGCGCAGTGCGAAGATTATTTCATCACCAAGAATCCTGATCGACGGAGGGTCCAGTCTTAACATTTATTCGCTAATAACACTCAAGAAGTTGGGTAAAGGGCTGCATGGATAAAGGATGGAGCAATCAATGTGAAAGCTTTCGATGGTTCTCAGAGGTCCACCATTGGTGAGATTAGTCTATGCCTGCAGATGGGACCAACCTGGTTCGAGGTCGATTTCCAGGTAATAGATGTACCAGCGTCTTACAACTTACTGCTGGGACGGCCATGGATCCATGCTTTTGGGGCCGTAGCATCAATGCTGCATCAGGCAGTAAAATTCGAATGGAATCACCAGGAAGTGATCATTCACGGCGACGGTAGCAACCCTATATACAGTCGCCAGACTATTCCGCCGATCAAGGGAAGAAGAAAGATGGGTGGAGAAACTTACCACCACATTGAACGGGTCAATGCTATCGACAAAGACAAATGGTGGGATAGCAAAATCGAGAGTATACTAAGTTGGAGTGGGTACGAACCTGGCAAAGGGCTCGGCAAGAACCTCCAAGGAATCTCTAAACCCATAAAACTTAAGAAACATGGCACTACCTTCGGTTTGGGATATGAATACACCTGGGAAGAGTTCAATAGCTGGTCGCCACCATGGCGCGGTCCTTACTACCCACTAGAGCAGCCAATACCGCATCTGGAGCAGACCTTCCAGCAGACCGACATTATTTATGGGTCAGATGAAGAAGAAGCACTTGCAGCATTGAAGAACTTGTTTCTAGAGGACAGTAATATGGACTATTGCGTTATTCTCGAAGAGGAGGGGGAGGAAGGCCCTTCCATACAGACTGTGAGCAAAGGGGCACATCTCAAGAATTGAACCATCAGAATAACCAAAGCCCGACGAGCCTCGGGGTAGCAAGGCTAAAACAAGCATTGTTCATCATTTTATTTACTAAATGATTTTCTTTTCGCGTTTTTCAATTCCCATAATAAGATCTTTGATGTTCAAAACAATCATAAGCATTTTGATTTTTCTTAGGAATTAATATTTATTGCTATAATGTTCACTCATTACTTTACCTATACAGCATTACTATTACTTGTCTTGATAAACCGATGACTGTGACATGCAATGAGACAACGCAACAAACGGACACAGGTTTATCCTGGTAGCCATCGACTATTTCACCAAATGGGTCGAAGCAGCATCTTACAAAGCAGTGACTAAGAAAGTCGTGGCAGACTTTGTCCGCGACCGCATTATTTGTCGATTCGGAATTCCAGAGTCAATCATTACTGATAATGGCTCCAACCTCAACAACGACTTGATAAAAGCTATGTGTGAAACCTTCAAGATCAAACACAAGAATTCCACAACCTACAGACCTCAGATGAATGGAGCTGTAGAAGCCGCCAACAAGAATATCAAGAAGATATTGAGGAAAATGATAGAGAAGCACAGACAGTGGCACAAGAAGTTATCATTTGCTCTATTGGGGTATCGCACCACAGTCCGCACAACAACCGGGGCAACCCCCTATATGCTGGTTTATGGTACAGAGGCTGTCATTCCCGCTGAGGTAGAAATTCCTTCCCTAAGGATCATACAAGAAGCTGAGCTCGACGACACAGAGTGGGTAAAAAGTCGTTATGAGCAACTAGCCCTTATAGACGGAAAGAGAATGAATGCAGTCTGCCATGGCCAACTCTATCAGAACAGGATGTCCAGAGCCTTCAACAAAAGAGTCAAGCCAAGACAGTTCACACCGGGGCAGCTGGTGTTGAAGAAAAATTTTCCGCATTAAGATGAAGCCAAAGGGAAGTTCTCTCCCAACTGGCAGGGTCCATACATGGTTCACCGAGTTTTGACAGGGGGAGCCCTCATACTTGCAGAAATGGACGGAGAAGTCTGGCCAAAGCCGATCAATTCAGATGCAGTCAAGCGTTACTATGTGTAATCTTTATGCTTTCCTTATATGATGCAAATTGAACTACACCTGACCTGATTCCCGTTTAAGAGGGGATACGTAGGCAGCCCTATGGGTTCGGTCACAATTCAATAAAAATTTCATTTCCCCCACAATTGGAAACTAGGCAAAATTTTGAGGAGGACCCTCAAAATTCCAAAGTAATTTCAGCCGATCGCCGCACGAGCAACAGTCAAAAACGTCAACCCATCAAACCAGGGCAGAATTTTGAGGAGGACCCTCAATATTCCGTAGCAGGAGAGGTTGCAATGTCCTGAACTACGTCACAGTCGTCGGTTCATCTAAAAGCTATTTTTTATGATACATTTATGTCATACTTTTACAAAATCATGCATGTTTATTGTTGAAACTGCTTTGTTTAGCAACGCTACCCCAATAATACAGAAGGTATCACCATATCAAAGCCAAACAAGTCGAATAAAGCCAGAGGGGATACGAACTAACCTCCCCTTTACAAAACTCACGATTTTTCTTTGGATGCAGGCACTAGGATTGCGAAATCCTTAAACATACTGTACGTCCAGGGAACAAACATTGTTCTCAGAACCGTTGCACTTGCCAACATTTGCTATCAGCACACACCAGTAATGCTCCGTAGTCACAATGCTCCCAATAATCACAATGCCGCAATCTGCTATCAGCTAAGAAAGCTCTACTGTCATTTGATATTTTATTTCTTGCATAAGGCTACCATTCTGCCTTTCGAGACTGAACAATGTCCCCATCTGCATTTGTATTGCATAAGGCTACTATTCTGCCTTCCGAGGTTAAGCTCTACCTCCATCTGCATCTGCATTGCATAAGGCTACCATTCTAGCTTCCGAGGTTAAGCTCTACCTCCATCTGCATTCGCATCTTTGCATAAGGCTACTATTCTTCCTTCCAATTTGCATAAGGCTACCATTCTGCCTTCCGAGACTAAACGCTATCTCCATCTGCATCTGCATTGCATAAGGCTACCATTCTGCCTTCCGAGGTTAAGCTCTACCTCCATCTGCATCTGCATTGTATAAGGCTACTATTCTGCCTTCCAATCTGCATAAGGCTACCATTCTGCATTCCAAGGTTAAGCTCTACCTCCATCTACATCTACATTGCATAAGGCTACTATTCTGCCTTCCAATTTTCATAAGGCTACCATTCTGCCTTCCGAGGTTAAGCTCTACCTCCATCTGCATCTGCATTGCATAAGGCTACCATTCTACCTTCCGAGGTTAGGCTCTACCTCCATCTGCATTTGCATCTTTGCATAAGGCTACTATTCTGCCCTCGAATTTGCATAAGGCTACCATTCTGCTTTCCGAGACTAAACGCTGTCTCCATCTGCATCTGCATTGCATAAGGCTACCATTCTGCCTTCCGAGGTTAAACTCTACCTCCATCTGCATCTGCATTGCATAAGGCTACTATTCTGCCTTCCAATTTGCATAAGGCTACCATTTTGCCTTCCGAGGTTAAGCTCTACCTCCATCTGCATTCGCATCTTTGCATAAGGCTACTCTCCTGCCTTTCGAGGTTAAGCTCTGTCTCCAATTGTCTTCGAAACTAAGCGCTATCCCAAGCACTATTTATCTCATTTCTCTTACGGGCTAAGCTCTGCCCTTCAATTCGCAAGACTGAGCTCTGTCTTGTCCGCATCATACTACTGCATCCTCCATGGGCTGAAATATCGCCAACTCATCCAAAGGCGTCATCGTTCGGAGGCACCATCTTCATAGCCCGAGAAGACCATGTCATGGCTTGAGGACCTCTTTCAATCTTTTACATATCATTATTCAAAGGCGTCATGGTTCGGAGGCACCATCCTCATATCCCGAGAACATCATTTCATGGCCTGCGAATCCCTTATCATACGCTTCATGGCCCAGGACATCATGGTCTGAGGACGCCATTCCTAACCGTCCAAAGACAACATTCATGGTCCAACGGGAATTTGCATCATGTTTAAATTATGCAATATATGCTTGTATCGTTTATTGGCAGGTAACCCAGTGAGCAACGGCTATCCCTTAAGGAGCGATCCCGCTCCAGTTTCCCAGCCATATCAAACTTCACCATTCCCGTAAATCGTTCACTCCCCGGCCCTAGATGTTGTGTTTGCTCTTGAGATGACTTCACCGGTACACTTCGCCGATGGATCCAGAACTACACAGGGCCTGATTTCTGTTGAACTAGGGATATGTAGGCAACTCAGAAGCCAGGGTGAGGCCTAAATCTTCCCAAATCATTTCGATCGGTCAAAATTGGCCATCATTTCGTTACCCGAAAACTCTTTCATCCTTCCCGGGTAAAGAGGGGCGGCTGTTGATACCCAATTTTTTCCTATATATTTTAAATATGCAAAATACCTTGAAAATAGCATATATAAACATATATAAGCATGCCCAAGGTTTTTATTGTTTTTCCCATAATTTTAAGGGTTTAAATTGATTTATTTTCTCCCTTTTATCCATAAAATCCCCAATAATTATTTCCAAAATTATTATTTTGATAATTCATCTATTGGATTTCTATATTTATGCTAAAATATGGCTAAGGTAATTTTTATATATTTTTTGCAATTACATTTAGTATTTGTAAAGCTAAATTGCATATAATTGCAATGTTAGCTCACTTTAAGATATAATTATATTTTATATGCATAAAATTGGGTCCTATATTTTTAAATTGCTAATTATATATTCTAAATCATTTTAGTATTTTAAATTATTTTTTTCCAGAAATTATCTACTATTTTTTATAAATTAAATAGGGAAAAACTGGCTATTTAAATTATAGCCAAATTGGCTTTCAATTATAGCCAAATCGGACCCCAATTCCCAGCCCAATTTTACAATTAAAAACCCGACCCACACCTATTAACCCATACCCAAACCCGAAACCCACCTACCCTTTTGAATCTCGACCGTTGATCTCCCAGATCAACGGTCCACGTTATTACTTTCCTTTTTTAATCCAATGACCCCTCAAACCCTACCCCATTATCTCATTTGCACTACCTCTGAATCCTCTCCTCCTATCTTCTCTCTCAGACACCCTCAAACCCTAATCACCGTCACCGGCGAGAGCCTCCTTCCTATGGTGTCTTCGTGCCTTCTCCGACCACCTCTGGTCTCCTATACTCCATGGCTCTTCGACTTCATGAGTCCTTGAGAAGATCTCAAGGAAAGCCAACCTGTTCCGGTTTGAAACTCGTTTACTGGCCTCTCTCCGGCCATTTTCGTTTGTAAGAAAGGATTTCCTCTTGTTTTTCGTTTGAATCCATGAGTTTTTAACTGATTCTCTTCATCTCTACTATTTTCCAAAAACCCTAGTTCGCTACTGTTCGATTCTTCTCAGATCTTTATAGATCTGAGGTGATTCCAGTATTATTAAGCGTTTTCCTTTAAAATCCCCTGTTTGAACTAACTATTTCGATTTTAGTCACTCTTTTCTAAACTAGGGTTTCTGAAAATCCTTTTCTTCAAAACGCTTTATGGTTTTAAGTGTTTAGCCCCCTATGTCTATGTGTTTTGATTGATTTTGTTGAGTTCTTCCTCAACCCTAACTAGCCTATGCTGAAACCCCCAATTTTTGACACTTTGTTTTGATTCTGCACTTGTCCGTGTTATTTGATACATGCCAATGTTCTATGCTTTGATTTACATGATTACTTCTTCGTTTAATTAGAATATCTTGTGATTTTACCCTAGTATGCCTCTATTAGGGTTTCAAATTCGATTCTTTCCGTTTATACTCGGCTTATTTGCTTATTCATGGAAAACCTATATCATTTTCCCTAAATTAGTATTATTTTTAATCCTTATTCACTGATTTGCAATGGTAATACCTATACACTGATTTTCGATTATTTTCCAATTTCTATGGCCTTTGAATATTTCTTGCCTTATTTACGATTAACTGTGGTACTTGTTGATTCTTATTGATTGTTCCCTTAATTGAACTTTTGTTCATTTACCCTTTGTTACCCACCCCGTACTTAAGTATTTAATTTTCTTTCCTTGATTATATGCCCTGCTCTTTTTCATTAAGTGGTCACCCCTTTATTAAAAGAAAACCTTGTTGATTTTATGCATGATTGATTATGTAATTTTCCCTAATTACTCAATGATTGTTTCTTTACCTTCTTTTACTCTGCTCTCAACTACTATATATACTCTCCTCTATTCTCACCTCCACACGAATACAGTTCAGAATACATACATACGTTCAAACTCTCTTCTTTCTTTGCTACTTGTGCTGACTGTTGGCCTAGCCGGCTGAAAACCAAGGCTAGATAGTAGAGTTGCACCTGTTTTTACATTTTGCATTTTCCTTCTTTAACTGGTATGTCTCTAGTTTAATTTTGAAACTCAACTTTATGCGTTCCATGCCTATACATCCACGCTTGTTATTGTACTAGTTATTCAATTTGTTTCTATGTTTGCTGTTATTAAGCATGTCTAAATTATGCCTTATGTGTAATCATCATATCAGACTTTACTTAGTTCTTTGATACTTGTCCAGCATGTTCACTTAGTTCCCTTACCCCTCCCTTAACTGGTATGACCATGTAGTTACTTAGCCTTCTAGTGCATTCTATTGGCCCTAATGGTATGTCAAATTTTGTTCAACAAAACTCTTGTCTTCAACATGATCCAGCTACATTCTTCCCTATGTTTTAAATGTCTGTTACCATGACTGATTTGTTCAATAGACTCATAGTTGTTCTGTATATTTGTTGTGTCAAATGTTTCCCTATTTTATGTGGTTTCAAACCTACATGTTCCCAATCCCTTCACCCCTCTTTGTAAGTCTGCTTGTCAAGTAAATCTGGGTATTGTATGGTTAATTGGGTTGTTTGCTGAGTATGCTTTTCTCAAAGAATGATTTCAAAACTGATAACTCCTAGTATCTTTAAAAACTATTTCTGAACCTTTTCATTTCTAAACTGCTTTACTAAGTCTTTCATCATTATGTCAAGCACTCTCACCTTACTCATAGACCATTAAGTTCTGCCTTTTGTGTGAGCCTTGCCTTGGGACCCTTGAGCTCCCTTTGAACTTGGACACACAAAAGCTGGCCTTTCCACACTGCACTAACTCTGTATTGGCTATGAAATCTGGGTGTGAGCACTGCCTGGGATCCCTTGAGGTCCTTAGGGAACTCTGACACACCCAGATATGAGAAAGGCTACGGAACAATCTTAGCATTTCAGGTGATTTATTGCATAACTCAGGGAGGAAGTCCTAATCGGGTGCTGAAAACCTGGGCCTAGTTTCAGGCTCTCTATAGTGTAACTTTTATTTCTCTTTTCTACTTATGTAATTCATTTCAGTGTTGGTCTGTAATAATCTGTTGTAAACAAGTATTGGTGCTGACTAGTGAAAAGGGGAGGGTAGTTATACATGCTATCAACATCAATGGGTAGAAACCATGTCTTAGGTTTACATTTCCTATGTGTGCATTAGAATCCATGTGTAAGATCAACCCATTCAAAGCATGTCATGCATTAGATACCATTGTGAGCACGTAATTTTTGCCTCACATGAATTACTCTTACAGAATTCCAAAGAATTAGATTTTTTCTTTTAATTGTTTGTTATTTTAGGAATTATTGTAGAATTTTTCTAATTATTTGTATTTTTTGTGTGGATGTTTAATTTTATTAATTCAAGAAAAATACAAAAATACATTGCATTTGCATATAGGATTTAATTTTATATTTTTTAGGTTAATTAGTAATTTAGTTGTTTTATAAAATATATAAAAATTACAAAAAATAGTTCATGTTGCGTTTTAACTCTTTAATTTTGAATTTTGTAGCTTTTCTTTTAATTTAGGAGTTATCTAATTTTTGTAAATATTATGTTGAGTATTTAATATAATTTGGTAGGTTAATTTGGTTTAGGAATTAATTTAGGTTTCTATATTTATTTGGAAAAGAAAAAGAACATTTGAAATTGAAAAAGAGAAAAGAAATTAAAATAAGAGACAATCTGGTTTGGGTCTTTTAATTAAAATTCCCCAGGCCCAAATGATTTTGCCCTGAAACCCGTCCAATTTCTGGCCCAAACCCGTGTCTTCACCCGGTCCACACCCCAGCCTGATCCAAACGACTCCGTATCGATTACTCCCAATCAGGACCGTCGATCTCAATTGACCGAACGGGCCGGAACTGGCCTGTTTGAGAATATACAACTATCTGAAGGGTTTGACCTCCCCCGTTTCATCTCCTCACTTTTCATCTCCTCTTCAGAGACCCCTAACCTTAGCCACCCCTAAACGCTAAACCTCGCCGGCCGGCGTCGCCGCCTCAGATCAATCCCAAATTAACACCACAAGACCCTCACAGCATCCCCTCTCCCAATCCCTAATCAATTTTTCTCGAACCCTTCCATATTCCTTCGAATCTTGAATCAAAGTTCGGAACCCTAAGCCCCAAATCGCTTTACTTTTGAATCTGTGGCATGCAAGGCTTAATCCCCGAGTTTCCTGAGTTCTCAAGGTCGATCTAACACAAAGCAATGATGATCGCTTGTTCTTGACCAAGAACAAGCGATTAGCATCGTTTTTGGTTAAATCAAGGTATCCAGCATCAGTGTCAAGTTGTGTAGGTAAGTTTTCTTGCACTTTTCTGTCCACTTGTGTTATTTCATTTCCTTTCCTCTTCTTTTCTTCTCATTTTCTTGGAGTAGACTGAAAATTGTCCAAGGTTCTGAACCTAGGTTTTTCCTTTCTAGATTGATTCATGTTTATATTTGTTCCGTCTGCTTTTCAGTTTTCTTTTCAATCTTTTAAAAGCTATTCATTGATTCCGTTTGGTTTATTCATCTCCGTTTAAGTTTTTGATTTTTATCCTTCATAGTCTAGTAGTAAATTAGCTTAATTAGATGTTGTTTAATTTGGTCATCTAGCTTAATTTTAGTTTTATTTATATTAGTTAGAAATTAGTCAAGCCTTTAGTGTTAAAAACATTCAAGTGTTTCTTTTCCTGTTTCTCATTGCTTCATTAAAATTGATTTCTGATTTTGTTTTGGGCCTTGGGGTCAATTCTGACCCATTTTCAAAGAGCAGCCCATTCATTTGGGTTTAAGTCTTGGGCCAGACTTGACCCACGAGGTAGGCTGGGGTAATTGACAAGGGTTTAAGGGTTAGTTTAGGAAATTTAGGTAAATGAATCATTTGTAACTGACTTGGGAAGCTTCCTGGAAGGTGGGTTTGGGGTTGATTTTGAAAAACTGATTCTAAATTAAGGGTATAGTAGCAAGAACGAAAATTTCAAAGGGAGTAAAGGGCAAAAGTCTGAACTCATTCTGCTGCCCTAAAACATCATTATAAAGGCATTGTTTCTTCACTATCAAGAGGGAGTTTTAGGATTCAATGATTAAAAAATCCTGAAAAGTAGAAACGGCTGAGTTGAAATATACATAAAATCCTTGGCATTTTTTTAGTGGAAATTGGTCTAGTTCTGCTGCCATTCTTTAGAGTTTGAAATCTTTTTCAAGAATTTCTGGGCATTCTGGTTTTAAAAATGGTTTAAAGAGACTGAGTTTGCTGTTTTTGCTGAGCTGATTCTGCTGTTTTGTTGCTGCTGGAATACTGCGGTTATCTTACTGCTAATTTCAAGCTCCTTTTCTTATTATTTTTGTTGTTGTAACCAGGTATTCACTATACTTCTTTGATGTGTGAAATGGAAGAACATGAAGCTTGTTTGATTGAGTTGAAAATTTGTGACACATCAGTTGGTTAAATGATATTTTTCTGCATTCCTGAAGTTAGTTGATTCTGCAGTTTAGTTTAGTTCATGTTGTTTGTACATTTGATCAAATCTGTTGCTAGTTTAGTTTTGAAAGTTTCAGGTAGATACTCTAATTTGGCTGATTGTTTGGTAAAAATGACTGGAATACTGTTTAAGTATGAGGATTGTGACTCTTTAGTCTAATTGTTGAGGTTGGCTGGTTTGGAAATGTTTTTCATAGCTATGGGTTAAATACTTATCAGTTTAGACCATTCATGTTGTTGGTTTAGCAAATTTGATTTAAGTTTGTTTCCCATTAATCGTTTTTTAGACTTGCTTATGTATAGCCTGAAACATAGTCCAATGATTTTAGAATTTGTCACTTAGTTCTGCTTTTGCTCATGTATGAGCACCTTGAATTTTAAAAGGACTTTCAAATGGAATTTGAGCTCGATTTTTGACTTGAGAATTCTCAGATTTAGATTAACTTTTTACATTTGGTTTTCTTTGGAAAGTTTCAAGTCGTGTGGTCTTGTTTAAATGTGCTGGTCTGAATCAGAATTTAGCATGAGTTGTGATCCTTGGATTTTTAATGTTAAATGATGAACAATTTGTGTAAAGGCTTGTTATCACACTAGGAATTATATTTTCACCGTAGAATGTATGTTGGCAATCAAATGTGCTTTACATGTGTTTGAGGTCGTCAGTATTTGTTCAGATTCAAAGATTTTCATGAAAAATGTTGCCTCAAATGTTAGTGCTGAAGCACTAAACTGGGCTATCAACATTGGCCCAGTTGTGCCAAATTCCCCTTTTTGTAGTTAGATTCTCGATTTGGGCTTCATGGTGAGACCAATGGTGTTCTCGTGTTTGTCATGTAATTGGCAATTGGCTATTGGGCCTCAGGCCAGGCCCAGGCCTTGGAATAAAATAGAGCGGTTTCATTTAGTACTAGTCTTTCTGATTAATGAATCAAGTTTGAACATTAGCCTAAAGTAATTATAATTTCTTTGAGCCTTCCTTAATTAGTTAGACTCTTAAAATTAGTTTGAGGTGTGCCGTATTAGCCAAACGACAATTTATGGCCCTCATAATTTTGAATAAGAAACCATTTGAACAATTAGAATCGAGGTGTGGCATTAGTTAAATTTTCCATGGCCCTCGCAAACTTGAAAGTGCGTAGTTGCTTTAGGCGCGTTAATTAATTAATTAATTGTCATAGCTACGGCTACGGTTTTCATGACGTAGTTGTGACGCATAATTGCTAAAATCCGGGGCTACATTTATGTGACCCAGCCACAATTTAATCTTTAAAATCAAATATGTTGCAGATTGTGGGTACGGTTCCCGTGACATGATTTTCAATACGTAACAATAATTATTAAAAGCGGTTAATAAGTAAAATTGTACCATAGGCTAAAACATGTATTAAAATCAGATAATAGGCCAACTAAAATAGTTTAAGCGACCGTGCTAGAACCACGGAATTCGGAAATGCCTAACACCTTCTCCCAGGTTAACAGAGTTCCTTACTTAGAATTTCTGGTTCGCAGACTTCAAAAGGAAAGTCGAAATTTCCTCGATTTGGGATTTTAAAATAAACCGGTGACTTGGGACACCAAATAAACTATTCCAAGTGGCGACTTTGAAGAATTAAATAAAATAATTCCATTTCGAATAATGTCACTTAAAGTGGAAAAACACCCTTATATATCCCTCGGGGTGTATAAAAAGGAGGTGTGACAACCATGTTCTTAGGTTTACTGTTTCAGCATCTCATTTGGCATCACTTTACCACTTAGAAATCCTGCTTTAGGCTAAATAACAGCATCAACATAAAACTGTTGCTCCTGCACGTCTTGAAATCATGCTGTAACTCTTTAGGGCATTTAGAAATCATGTTTTAGGAATTCTGCAATCATTCTGCATTTTCATATGTGCACGTTAGATACCCTGTTTTAGGATCTCGTTTACACTCGCTCAGTCATACCTAGTTAAACTACTGATGCATGAAAAAGGACATAAAACAGTCTCATGTTTGACTATCTTGTTTAAGTAAAACTGGTCATTCCCTGCATGTCCTTGCAACATTTAGAACAGCATGCTTTAGCTAAAATAACTTCCAAACTGTTTTTAATAATTCTGGTAACTGCTGCATATCTTTTTACGCTTAGGCAAGTCTTAGGTAATCAACTTAAAAATAAAACCAGCACTGTCTTTGTGATTAATGTTTAACTGTCAGCATGTTAAAATCAGTAGGCAAGCTTAATTAGGACCTCTTCTCTGAGTCATATAATAAATCTGACTCTGCTGTTATCACTTAGATACCATGTTTAGGATCTGAATTTAGACCTTAATTGTGTATGAGTCATGCTGTTTATGTGTACTGTATGTGGAGGTATATCTGAGCCTTTCATTTGTCTTCCATGCTCCCCTTTATTGAAGTCCTACTTGTTTATTCTATGTCGCCTTAGTATTTTGCCTTTAAACATGAGGGTCTTCCTAGAACCCCCCTTCTTATAGGATACGAGTCCTAAATTTCTCTGGGACTGATAGGAAGGGACGGGTAACAGTATGCAATAGGGGTCGAAAAAACCTTCGCTTTAATTACCTTCACGGGGCAGGAAAGGGTAGATATGGATATGATGACCGGTGCATTAATACCACGTGTAGCTCCTCTTTGAGGAATGGCATACTGGGTATTGCATTGATGTGATCAATATTATAAAAAAAACCTTGGACACCCCTCTTTACATTCACAAATATGCTTAGATTGTAAATTCTTTTCAAAATCCCCTACTATTTGAGGCATACTTGTTTATTTGCTAATTGTACAAATTCACAAAAACTGTTTGGCCGGGAACCACACTAGTGGATCTTGAGGGGTGCCTAACACCTTCCCCTTAGGATAATTTTAAGCCCTTACCCTGTCTCTGGTTACCAAACGTAGTTATAAATGAACCCTGTAGGTGCCTAACGCACCTTAAATCGTTAGGTGGAGACTCTTCAAAAATGCAACCCCCCTTTCCAAAAGGAAAGAGTTGTCCCAACCAAAATGTCATAAACCCGATTTCGCGAGAAAAAGGGGGCGCGACAGGAACCTCCAAATCAAAATCCGGACATACGCCTAAGTCCAAAATTACCTTACGAACAAATTGGAACCCTTAAAACACAAATCCAATACCTTTTACATAAAAGTCAAACCTTGGTAACCTCTTCAACTTAAAACTTCCAAATACGAAAATTTCTTTTCCAAATCCATCCCGAACCTCTTGAATATCAAAACCAACCATAGACACAAGTTTTGCTACATCATATGAAGCTACTAAAGACCTCAAACTACAAAACAGAACTCTAAAGCTCAAAACGACCGGTCGGGTCAATACAATATCGATTCATATCAATCAACCCAGTCGTAAAATTATTCAACATCATAATTATATACATACAAACTTCATTAGTTATCTAATGCACAACATTGCGAGTTAACCGGATTATTAACTAGATGTGATTCACCCTAAGTGTTTGAAAATTAGGTAAATATGTAAACTAGCAAATAACATCCATTTATTGTTTCACAATACTTGCGTTTTCAGTACATTTGAGAACAGGAAGTACGAAGCGGGGGTTTGACAGGGGTTTGCCGATGTATTTTACTTCGAGCGCAGTCTTTTGAAAGCGGCTCCATATAATAATACCTCGTAAGATAAGAGAAACAAAATTGTTAGTGAAATAATATAAAGTTAAAATGTACTCCATCCGTTCCAAGTTATGTGAACCTATTTCCTTTTTGGTCCTTTCAAAAAAGAATGACCCCTTTCTAAATTTGGAAATAATTTGGCTTAAACTTACAATTCTACCCTTAATGAGAAGCTTTTATAACCAGACAAATACTCTGGGCCCCTTTTTGACTTGTTTAGGACCACAAATTCCAAAAGTCTTCATTTTTTTCTTAAACTCCATGCCCAGTCAAACAGGTTCACATAAATTGAAACGGAGGGAGTATTACATATGACATGTTTTGAAATAATTTTTGTTTTAAAATGGTTTTAGAAAATAGTTTTTGAAAATGGCTTGAAAATGTTTTTGGAGGCTCAGATATATATTTTTTTTCTTTCTAAACATGAGAATGGCAAAAGCCTTAGTTGCGACTACGGTGGTCAACTGTATCGCCGTCCAAAGTGTCGGTACGACACATTTCTCGTCTTTTCTTTTTCGATGAGATAATCACCATCGAATCGTTTATTTTCAGGCCCGATTCTGAGGGTCAATCAGAGGCTCATGGCCTCAATAGCTCGGTTATTTTCATCGGCCGAGGTATGAAATTTGTTCAAAATTAATAGTGTCCCGTCGATAAAGAAAACCAGCAACCAGTGCTAAAGTGTTATTCTTCCCATACAAGGAATCGATATTTCACAACGAAAGATGGTCATAACAACACATGGTGGTGAAAAGATCACCAGTGAAAAATTTCCAACGGAAGAAAGGACAAAAAATTTCCTGTACATACCTACATTGTTTACCCTCAAAATCGGATAACAATTGAATTTGTAAATGGTTTTAAGGATACGTGGGTTAATTTGACACAAAGCGATAAAATTGAATTATAAATAAAGCGAACAATAATAAAGTAAATTCAGACCGTATGACTTGAATAGTTATAGACTTGAATGGTAAGCCTCACACGACTTGGATGTGATTCAAATGGTGTCAATTACAGAAGAATAGTAGCTTACAGGAAGAAAATAATATTATAATGCTTTGGGATGCGTGTTGCAATGTACTTTACAAATAATCAGACCCCTTTATATAGTAGGGGAATCCTATTTTAGGTACAATTCTATAAAAGGTAAAAAAACTCATGATTTGCTAATTAATCGTTTTCTCATTGATACATGCTGAGATTTCTGCCATGATATCCGACCGGTTACAGATATTTTGGCCTTCCATTATTTGGTCCAACAATGTTTCCTCGAGCTCATTCAGAGTCGGGATCGATTCCGGGATCATGGACTCGATATTCTCGAGAACGGGCATTTTGACCTTGTACCTTGGTTCGATGGAACCCGGGGTCGATCTTCAGCCCATCACGTATCAATCCCGATCTATCATGGAATAGATGAGCTCCTGATTCTTGCCTCGATACACCGTGTCAGAAATGACAAAGTGAATGAAATGCCTCGTCAGTCACGTCTTAATGGCATTAAATGTTCATCAGTCGCTGGTCGGCCACTTCTGGATTTGAACCGCCGTTTGAAAACTATAAATACCTCCGTCCTTTATCCATTCAAACTTTACTTTCAAACTTCCTTTCAAACTTTCCATCCTTGCTCCTTTGCAATTTCTCCATTTTCAAGCATTTATACTCTGATTTCTTGAGGTCTTTTGTGAAAGGATTTTGTTTGTCTTCACACCAAGTCGTCTAAGCTTGCTGCTTTAACCTCCTCTTGTTCTTCTTTCCACCATCTCTTAGAGAAAATGATGAGACCCTCCCTACAATAATAATGGATTGCAACTGGGGCGGGAAAGACGTGGTGGTCCCCGGCAAAGAAGATATCACTACCCACGTTGAGGGATACCTAAGTGTTTACACTTATCCCTATATGTTGGGTCCGTTGGACCCGGTGATCATCCAATTTTGTAAAAGGTACGAGGTCTGCCTTGGTTAGAGCCACCCCTCATTCTGGAGGATAGTCATTCTTCTCTGATTCTTTGTGAGTAAGATTGACGGATTCCCATTCACTATGGACCATCTGATGCGCCTATACAGTACCCGATTCTTCCGGGGGAGGGGGGGGGGAACTAATTAAACTTGTATGCCGAGCCTCTAAATCCCCCTTCTCGAGCATCAATGAAGATCGAGACCAAGGTTGGCTAGGCTGATTTTTCCGATTGAGGACCTCAAATTTGATCCCGGCCGAAGACATGCCATTCCCCGAGGAGTGGAACATAAAATGTAAGTCAAGCTCTATTTTTTCCTCAAAATTTTACCTTTACTTTCTTTTTCTCCTTTCTTATCGATGTTTGGTGTCGATGTAACTGTTGCTCGGGTTCCGATGCAATTCCTCAACTCAAGGAGTGGGTCAAGGGCCTTGTGTCCCAAACAATGTATTCCGAGCGCGTATGGAGCGAGCTTTCAAAGGGTCGATGGGAGGCCCGTTCTCATGGTGAGTTTCCTTTCGTGAGTGAATAACACTTGACCTTTTCCTCGTGTCATTGAGTTCTTACTCATTCCGTCTCCTTTTGTAGGTCTTTCCAAGGATGTTGCTATGAGGCCTCTATCTGATGACGAGGATAGCCCCGTCAAGTCCCCTTCTTCGAGCCAGGAGAAGAAGAAGAGAAAGGCTCCAAGTTCTCCATACTCGGAGAAGAAAAAACCGAAAAGGAGGTTGGTGTGAAAATCCAAGGAAAACACTAGCGCTTGAGAGCTCCCATCGGACACAATCCACCGACTGAGGGATGAGTCCGAAGAAGAAGAAGAAGAAGCTTGCCAATTGGTGGCTCACGTGCGAGGCAATACCGAACTGCCTCAAACCAGGGAGGCCGGTGAGGAGGCAGTGATCGAGGCCTCCGAACCAGAAAGGGGCGAGGCCGATTTGCCCCAAGTTGAGGAGGCCGACAAAGAGACTGCGGCTGATGCTCCTCGGGCAGAGGCTAATTCCCCAAAGGATGCACCTGGAATGATAGATCTCTCTGAGTCACCCTCGTTTACCGACTCCATGATCCACGATGCTCAGAGGCTAAAAGAAAGCCCAAATGAGGGGCCCCAAGGGGGTGGTATACCCATTCAAATACGTATTCAAAGGTTTAAAACCTATATATATCAACTTTTGAAAAGTCAAAGAGGTGCTAGCTTGGTACCCTAGCATTGGCCCTTCTTCCGATGCTTATATCTTTTTATTCGGATGTCGTATGAATGGACGGTTAAGAGCGTTAGATACTACATTACAAGAAGGCAAGAACTTCAAATTGGTATATAATATGTACCAAAAATACCTCATATAACACACGAAATTTATTGCTCAAAAATCTTTAGTTATACACTTACTTGTCACCTATGCAGTCTCGCAAAACTGCATATGTCTCTCTACTCCTAAGTTGTATCAACAAACTATTTAATGAGTTAGATACTAGACTCATAGATCTTCAATTTGATATGTGTATCATCTCATGATTCCAAGTGTATTGGGAAAAAAGCTCCGCTACATTTGACCTAATTTTCAGCACATTTATGAAGGTAACTTGTGATGACCTTTGCCAACTTTTGTTCCACTACTTGATTGACTTCAAAATGTAACACACGACTATCATATAACTAAAATAACTCATAACATAACCTCATTATCATGTTAAGAACCCTATTCTCACCCCAAAGTACATGTCATAACATTCCCAACTTGTCGACTTTTGGCCAAGCTTATTTTTCATTTAGCTTCTAAGCTTTCCAACCCTCTTGGTACTTGTTATTCATGATCTTAAAGATTTGTAACCTCTAAGGTAACATGATTAACTTACTTTATGTACTTTCAAAGATGATATCATTTCTATGCTTACATCAATTGACTTACGAATACTCTCACGTACGAAAATATTGGGTGTAACATCATTCCCCCTTTGGAACATTCGTCCTCGAATGTTGATTGATGCGCCTATAAAACTCATAACCTATAGCTTTTACGAATACTTTAATATTGTCCCTTCCATCTAGACAATTGTTTTGTGAACAAATCCAAAGGCCAGGTCATTCCCCCCTTTAGGCTCTTTCTCACACCATGACTTGTGGTCGGAATCCTTCCAATCTCATAATTGTTGCTACCTTCTGCGATGCAGCCTGTATGACTCTATCCTTTTATGTGCCTATGCGCGACTCTTCTCTCTTTTTTCCTCCAGCTTTTAGCCAATCTCTAGGCCTCACTTTTGGAACATATACAGAATTTCGACAAGCTGTCCCTCTGGGCATCTATAGGTGTACTGAAGTTCTTCGCTCCGTACTTTGTCGAACTTACGACTATTGCTATATCTTGTTTCATAGCCTCGATTATCTATGCTTATGGCTTTACTACAACTAGGTTGGTCATACTATACTATAACTCTTACTTCGGCTTATTATTACCGAGGTCTGCTACCCAACTCCAGGTTACTGTCTCGCTGCTTATCCTATATGTATAAATCTAAGTCTTTTAATACTACCTCATTACTGTTTATCTTAATAATGACGGCCTAATCTCATCTCATACTTTGTAACTTTTATCCATCTATTATTGATTTACCTTAATATTGATCCATAATCTACCACTGATAACTTGAAACCTCTTACGTAATACATTGTCACTAAGGCTCACGTCTCATCGGGGAACATCTGAAGTTATTTGCCTGATCCACATAGGAAAATACTATACTTTAATAATCGTATTTCATAGCATCCCAATTTGATTCATCTTATATGGGTATTCTAATCTTGTGCAATTCAAGAAATACCTTTTCTTTAAATCATTACTCAATCAAAGGCCTAAGTATCATCCTCTTATGTATCACAATTACACCCTTATTATACTACTAGGGAAGCATTCCATCTCTTCTAAATGCACCCAGTCTTAGACTCCTATGAGTTAATTCAAGCTATACTGAGCTTTCTATAACTTACAGAAACCATCAACTCTCTTGTTTTGATGGGCTTAATCCCGAGGCCTTACCTATTTTTGTCGCCTTCTCACTCATCTTTTCTTATCCTTACTCCTATCTACCTAAAACCTTGTCGCTCTACGGTACTTTAGCTTGCCACCTACACATATCTATTTGTACTTCTTGCAACCTTCCTTTAACTGGCTAGCACCATACATTTCCTTTCGTACCTTCTCAGTTGTCTTAAACATAAGGAATTACTTTTCTTGGACGTTCTGCCACTTGCTGCATGAATGCTTGGCTTATCTTAGTGCCCACGAATTCTAGAATTTCCTATAACTCATATGATCTCAAATATCACTTTTGATTTTTACTTCCCGTTATTAGCTACGATAGGTGCCACTTTTTTTTATGGAGTGCATACAATGTTGTAGAGAGACTGTTGTTACAAGATCATTCCTCTTTTGGTCACTATGCTTAGGTTGAAGCCTTCTTCCTTATTTCCTCAGCTAGTCATTCGTTGTAGTACTTAGGGGAGACCCTTTGACTCCTATAAAGCTGTGAGCTTATTACATTGTACACCCGAAGGAAATTTTTGATGTTCTTGCTCGCCTATAATTATCCCTAGTTACTTACCTCTGCGCCCTTGTGCTCATAGGGTTGCTTCTTAACTGAAAATTTTGACTGTCTTCGTAGTAGCACTCTCTTTTATTTTTGTAACACTTATACGTACCTTTAATTACCCCAACTCCTATCTGAATATTTCTCAAGGATTACGACGTAATATTTGCAAGACTGAATTCACTATGTTGGGGTTCACTATATTTATCTTGCACAATCTACTGATTTGTCTGTATCCTCTTGTCTAGCCATAACTAGACTCTTCCTGAATCAACTACTAACTACTCATTGGTCCATTCTAATATCTGTATTATGTGTAATCTCTCTTGGGTTATGTCCTTTGTCTTAAATTACCCCTTGTACTGGCTTCTTATGTGTCAAGTGTTCATTCATACTTCTTTATCAATAACATCTTGGCAGGGAACTCTTATCGCCTCTCCCCGGCGTCGTGCTTGGATAACGTTCTGGAATTGCGACATATCTGTAGAATCTGAATAAATGCAATCCCATTCCTTTCGCCTTTTTACCGTATTCTTCCTTTACTATTCCATAGTTACCTCTTCAACTTTTGCATTTTTTTTCACATCTTCACTGACATCTTACTCGCCTTGCGGTAACCATTCTGTACCAGGGATAACTGAATTCCTTATGCATGAAGGTGACACCTAGTGTAACTGGCACACTTAGTCCCTTAAGCTTAACTCTGATCATAGTGCTTGCTTTAGGGAAGCGTCTTCCTGAATGACCTTTAAAGGTTATTCTTTTGTTGTCCATTCTATTATTGCTGGAAAGCGATCTCTGAAATTGTCACGATGTCGACTATTATCAAATACTTCTGATCCCTAATTCATGTTGTGTTTATCTTGTTCAGCCCATACTGATTTCTATTAATCTGTGGGTCTAACTTTTCCTTCTGGCAATCACGTTGGACTCAACAACTCATTTCTCGAAATGAGGATATGACTTTAGGGCTTATACTCTTGTATTGTCTCAAGGCCTATCTCCTCTTGTCTTTTCCTTCACTTGACTATACACTCTGTCATTCTGTCATATTTTGATTTACCATTATCACCCATTAATCACATCTTACTCATAATACTTCATTTACTCTCTTTTTATTCTCCAGCTAATATTTCGGTCTATCACTTTATTTTGAAAACTTCAACAAAACATTCTTTTACTTTTAGCTCCCCTTGCTTCATCTCACTGGCTCTTCAGGACTCCTAACATTCTCTTTCCTTTTCTTTCTAGGGACGAGAGTCATACTAAGGTAAATATTTATCCCTTCTAGGATTCCACTGCCTATCTTCTGAAATTTCTGAACATTCTGGTATTCATATCTGACTGTATTATTCTAGAGTGCACCATATGGGTGTCTCACAAGGAGAACTATTACCACGTTTGCAATATCCTTCGAAAATGTGAGCTAATAATAACAATCCGTCCACATTTTGGGTTACTCTAACCCCAGCTGGATCCTGATATCCCAACCTTCTCTTAAACTATATCTGTTAGCTCCCATAGAGCATAACTAAGATGGGTGTTGCCAATTGTATATATCTTGTTACTGTTCAAGGTAATTCAGGATGCTTATATTTCTCTGCCTGAAATTGTAGATACTGATAATCTTCACTAACTAGGTACCTCGTACCCTTCTTCACCTTTCTTCTTTTACTTGTTCAAACTTGTATCTACCTTCTAATTCTCTTATTGTTTTTTACCATATGGGTGTATAGATATTCATGCCTTAGGGCTCCTTATCAAGAAACTTACACGTCTTAGTACACATATGATCTGCTGAAGGCCTCACATTTACTCATCATAAGCATGATATAAAATCTAGTTCCTCTGACTCAACTCTTCCACAGCCACATTCAATCTCTTACCAACTGTATTTTCGGATGTAGGTATTCTTGTATAACGAATAAAATAGAATTTAGGAGTTTGAATTCTTACAACTGAGCTCTACCACACAATCTAGAGTAAGAAGAAAGTGTGACAGTCCTAAATGTCCTGTAGCCTACTGCTTATAAGTGTGGTGCACAGCACACCAATAAACAAGACTCTACTAGACACGACTTGCAGACTCCCTAGGACAAAACTGCTCTGATACCACTTCTATCACGACCCAAATCGGAGGGCCGCGACGGGCACCCAGTGCCTTACTCAACCGAGTACCAATGTAACATATATTTCTTATCACACCATAATAGGTAAATGAGCCAGAAGAGCCGTCATGAGATAACCGGAATAAAACATAAGGGAATACTAGACGTAAGATGACCAAACATGATATAGAAACTTATACATGTGACATACATGCCTACAAGGCCGACATGATCATTTTTACACTCAAAACATAGGCTGACAAGGCCATACAAGTATCCATATAAATGACATCTGTCTACAAGCCTCTAAGAGTACATAAATGTCATAACGGTTGGGATAGGGCCCCACCATACCGATCAATACATGTCCAAATCATACTGACCAAATAGGCAACTCCGAAGCAAGTGGAATGCACCAACACCTTCCGCTGAGCTAATAGTCTATTAGGAGGACTATTAACCTTTCTGTCAGGACCTTCGGGCATGAAACACATCATCCCCAGGAAAAAAGGATGTCAGTACAAATAAAGTACCGAGTATGTAAGGAATGAAAGCAGTATATAAAAGACATGAAAGAAACAATGAGTGAAGAAATCAACCTGTAAGTCTGAATAGCTCTGTGAATCATGAAACATTTATAATGTCATGCATATGCGTATAAGCGTCATATCATGCATAGGTATATGGGTACATAACATCATCAAGCCTTTGAGGGCATCCCATCATATCATCTTGGCCTCTGTGGGCTAAATCATCAACGTGTACTAACTGATCAGGTGGTGGCACGTATATAACGCCATAACATTTCCCCATACCCCGTATACATATACTATACGTGTATATTTGGTCATGGGTCAATACACATGTATAAATGAATGCAAGTCATAATGAAGTATGTCAATAAGATCTCTTATAATGTCCTGAGACCCATGAACAGACAATATGATAGTAGGACACGTGGGGTATCAAGAACATAGGCAACACTAGTACTTCTAAGAATAGAATCATTTGTGAAAGTTGCGTGCTTGCTCGTTTCGTTGTATCATATGGATCATTCCAAAAGGAAAAAAAGGATAGCCTTAACATACCTTAACTCTGTTGAGTCTGTAATACCTTCCAATCAATTCTTCAAACAACTCAAATCAATCTACCATAGCATAGCATAAGGAGATTCAAAATCAGTGCTGAGTAAAGGCTAAGTTTGCAGCTTAAACTAGTAGTTCGTTTATGTAAATTTGGGCAACATATCCCCTGTAACAATGGCCTCCTCCAATACTATATACCAACAACAACAACCAGAGCAATACAATCAGCAATTCAAAAACAACCTAACTACAATTTGGGACCTTTAATACAACAAAAACCCCAAATATACCATAACACACTCAATCAACAAGTTATCAATTAGCCTGAAATTGCAACGACGGGAGACCAGCCCACTACCCTATCACATGTGGCGTGTCTCCATGGACTTTATCCTTCCAAATGCCATAAATCAGCAGCATAACAGGCCAACACGAGAAGACTACAAAATAGTCCACTAAAAGTGAAATAAATCGAACTCACGGCTTCTGATCACCGTCCCGTGAGTTCTAACTATTAGAAAACGAATTTATCCACCTTCCTTCATACTTAAAAGCTTAAATAAAGAAAGCAGGCATTTTATTATCTATGAAGTACCTTCCAAACTCAAACTACAAAGGAAAAAAGAGGTGGCATAGCGATACTTACGTCGTAGGGATCGTTCTAATGTTATCGCTTTTGGATTTTGTACCCGGGATGTTAATCTTCTTTGAAACCCTTGTAGAGAGCTTAAGGGTACGTTTATAGGGGTTCTCTGGTCGTTTTATATGAAAAATGAAGAGAAAGATGATTTAAAACCTTTATATAACAACTTTTGAGAAGTCAAAGAGGTGCTAGCATTGACCCTTCTTCCGACGCATATATCATTTTATCCAGATGTCGTATGAACGAACGGTTAAGAGAGTTAGAAACTATATTTCAAGACCTTCAAATTCGTATATAATATGTCCCAAAAAGACCTCATATAACACACGAAATGTATTTCTCAAAAAGCTTTAGTGACACATGTTGATACCCAATTTTTCCCTGTATATTTCTATATGCAAAATATCTTTAAAAAAATAGCATATATATAGATGCATATATAAGTATGTCCAAGCATCTTATTATTTTCCCATAATTTTTAAGGTTTTTGAACTGATTTATTTCCCTTTTTCATCCATAAAAACCCAATGATTATTTCCAAAATTATTATGTTGGTAATTCATTTATTGGAATTTTATATTCATATTAAAATATGGCTAAGGTATTTTTTACAAATTTATTTGGTATTTTTAAGGATAGAATTGCATAATTGCAATATTAGCCATTTTTAGGTTTAAATTCGTCTTATATTCATAAAATGAGATTTCATATTTTTAAATGGATAATTATGTATTATAGATCATTTTGGTGCTTTCAATTTATTTCCAGAAATAAATTTACTATTTTTTATAATTTTAAAAGGAAAAATTTAGTACTATTTAAATAATAGCCCTAAATTCGTTTCNTACCCCTACCCGACCCAAAACCATATTAAATCCTGGCCGTTGATCTAAAAGATCAACGGCCCTCATCCGTTCTTACCATTTTAAGCCAAACGCCCCCCCCCCCCCAACCCCCTCATTGCCTCACTCGTCTCTATCTCTCTAACCTCTGGTTATCTCTAGAACCTTCCCCCTTCCCCTCCTCTCCGATGAGTTCCCTTCATTTTCTCCGGCCACCTTCTGACCTGAATCCATGGTAGTTTCACCACCCACCAAGCCACCTATGGCCCCTCACGTTTGGTTACTGAATTTTCATGACTTGACCACAATGAGTTGGGTCCAGACCTCTGTCGATTCAAGTTCCACAGCCATCTCCGGCCTTGCTCCGGCAAGCCGTGTCTGTTCGAGCCTGGCCTCAACTCCTCCTGCTTAGATCCAAGCCTTTCTCACCGTTTGGGTTCCTCTGAAAACCCTAGCTTTGAGGTTTTTCTAATCTCTTTAGTTCTGTTCCAGATTTATGCTTTCCCTAAGTTTTTAAACGGTTTTCTGATTTTTTTTTTCAAAAAAAAGTTATGCTTTCAAAACCTTTATTTTCCTATCTAGGGTTTTGAGTTATGTTTCTCTGATTTTCTTATGTGTTTCTCTGATTTTCTTCTTCTCTTGTGTGTTCTCTACGATGTTTCTCCTACTGTGTTCTTGTTAAATCTCTTCTACCATGTTCTTCTATTATGTTGCTCCGAATTTGCTCTTGTTAAGATTTCCCTACCATGTTCTTATTTGTTTCTTCTACTTCTACTGTTGTTTTGCATATTATTTTTCGCTTTATTTCTCATGAGTTTCTGTTACTGAAAAGCATGTCGAAGGTCCCAGTTCCTTTCTGAGACCTTTGAACTTGTTTCGACTAGTATCTTTTGCTTTCTTGATTACTCGCCCTCTCATCTCGGCATTCGATTGATGGCAAAACCCTAAAATTTAGGGGTTCATCCGGGTTTGAGAACATTGGCTATGTGATATGTGTGTTCTTCATCTTTAAAGCTGTCTGATTTCAGAAACCCTAACTATTTCGAGGTTTTGAACTTGTTTCTCAACCGAGTCTCGAAATTCTTTGTCTCAACCTCTGTCTCTTTAAGCAATTCTGATTTTCTAGGTCTTTTACACTGGATCTTTTGTATGCTACTATATGCTACTTCTCTTCTACATTGCTAACCTATGTGACTACCATGCTCCTATAGTCTATTATCTACTGATTTTGCATTGACACGACATCTTCTTAACATGTTTGTATGCTCTTTATATGCGCTGAACTTCCCCTCTAAAATGGCTTTCAAAGTTTGATTAGTTTCAGACTTCCTTCTGTATAGGTTTGATTGATTTCTTTCCTTGTTTGCTGATTTCCCTACTCGATTTAAGTTATTTGACTTTTCTTAACTTTTCTGACTTGGTTCATTCATGGACCAGTGATTACAAAATCTCTGATCCTTGATTTACTGGCTACTAATTGATTTCTCTTACCTTATTTATGCAACCGTGTATTTCAAAGCTCTGCCCCTAAAATAAACTTCTATGTATTTACCCCTAATTGCCTACTTTGCACAAAATGCTTGTTTGATTTCTTTCCTTAAATAATTTTTACCGTTTGAATCTGAATTCCTTAATTAAAGAAAGTCTTGTGTGATTGATTCTTAATTGATATTCAGTTCCTTAACTGTTTTCTTACCTTATTTCTGCCTAATTTTCACACTATAAATGCATGACTCTTTCATTAACACGGGACTCACAAAAAAAAGTCTTTCTGAACTTATACTTACACGCAATAGTATTTTCTCTTATTGTCTGCATTGTGGCCTGTTTGCAAGACTTACTTCTTTTCTCTACTTGTTTCTCTGAAACTAGTATGTTCTGATTTAAGTTTCAGCACCACAACAATGTGTCTATCCCTGTCTACTTACTGCTTTTGTATAGTTCAGCATTACTGATTTCTTTTCCGGCCTGTTCTTTTATGAATCCCTATTCCTCACCCCCTTGTGTGTTTAAGCTATGGTTTGGAGCATGGCAATATGTAAATTGTTGCCCATGAATCAAACCTGATCCCTTGGGATCCTAGCCTCTATTAATGTATGTTTGGACAAGCTTATGATATGCTAGCATTCTCCATTGCTGGGCATGCCCACAACCTGCCCTGGCCTCTTTCAATTTCCCTATTCCCCTGAACCCTTTATGTGTACTTATTTCCCTCTCCTTTTCCCGTTTTCCCTCTCAGAATTCTGCTTCTGCACTTGCACTCTCTCTTAGTCTTTAAGTTCTGCCCCCCTCTTGTGAGCCTTGCCTTGGGACCTTGAGTTCCCTCTGAACTTGGACACTTGAGGGCTGGCCTTTCCACACTGCACATGTGTTAATCTGGTAATACATTTGGGTGTGAGCATTGCCCGGAGTCCCTATGAGGCTCTTAGGGAACTTTAACACACTCAAATGGGAGAAAGGCTTTGGATCATGATCTTATGGAGTTGGTTTACCTCATATTTCTGACATGAAGTCTGAATCAGGCTCTCCTTGGTTATACTTGTATTTGTTCTGATGTATTTTTTTACTTTAATCTGGGCTGTAATAACTTGTAATAAACTCTTGGGGACGGCTAGTGAAAAGGGCGGGTAACTATGCATGCAAAGGGTAGATACTATGTCTATAGTTATTTTGAATTCTGAGAAAAGATGCGCAAGCAAAGAAGGTTGTCCATCTTTTTTTCTCCCATGCTTTCCGTTGGTCAACAACCAACCAAAGTGATCTATACTTCTTCACTACTCGTACAGGCTTGACGGAGTTAAGCTGTATTGAGGGAATCGTTTTGTCTCAATCAATCAAGAATGTTATATATTTCAGGAGCTAGATTAGTTGGCGCATATTCAAATGCATATACAAATCATGCCTATAGGTACCTTTGAATAATTTCTGCATATAGAAATCACGTTCATAAGGTTCCTAAAGTAATTTTTGCATTTAGAAATCATGTTCATAGGGTTTCAAACAATTCACGCATATAGAAATCATGCCTATAGGCCCTTCTAGATCTTGTGTATTCATTATCATCTAGAAATTATGTCTATAAGTATCTGGAAATCTGAATTCTGCATGTGCATATAGAAAATATGCCTATAGGACCTTTCAAATCCTGTATATTCATCTTTTCATCTATAAATCATGCTCATAAGGTTGTAAAACAACTTCAGCATTTAGATATCATGTCCATAGGTTTTAATAATTTCCGCGCTTAGATATCATGTTCATAGGTTTAAAACGAGTCTTCTGCATTTTATACCATATCCACAAAAGGCTTAAAACCAACTACGCATAGAAAGTATGTCTATAGGAACTATTAATTGAATCTAAATCACTTCATTCGCGCATAGAGCTAAAACCAGTAATAACGATGTATCATCATTTGCAGAACCTGCAACCTTCGTAAAAATTTGCCTTTCTTTAATAATCTGACTATCTTTTTGACCAGTACGTATTCAGTTTATTGTTATTGCGTTCGTAATTCAGTAGATACCATGCCTATAGGATCCTTGTCCAACACTTAGGCAAGCCTTAGGGTAAAATTAAATCCATTTCTGTTAATAGCTACAACTAGCAGGCAGGCCTGATTCGGGCTTCTTATCTGAATTATGTAACAAATTAGTCTGCCTCAACCTTTAAGTTCTCGCATGTTTAATGCTTAATCAGACCTTAACTAGTATGTGTATGTCATGCTAAACATGTGTTTCTTTGTTAAAGGGGATATATCTGAGCCTTTGCGTGTTATGTGCTTTTCCCCAACTTGCTATACATGTTTTGTATGTCGCCTTAGAATTTTTGCCTTTAAAACCACAAATAAGCCTAACATCCCTACCTCCCTTAGGATTAGTAGTCTAAATGCCCCGGGACTGATAGAATTGGGACGGGTAGTAGCATGCAATAGGTAAGCGAGACCATTCCGCGCTTAATACCTTAACGGGGTGGGAAGGGTATATATGGATATGATGACCACGCGATAATGCCACGTGTAGCCCCTCATTGAGGAGTGATTACCGGGCATTGTGTGGGGTGATCCATATTATTAATAAACCTAGGACCCCCTCCCTTTATTCTTTCTTTCCAGTATTTTAAACTATATTTTTTAAAATCAGCTTTTCTAATTGTTATTTCAAACCTTGTTTACTTTCAAACCTTTATATGATAAAAATTCCCTCTTATTTGAGCCTTATTTGTCTATATGTTAATTGTACCCAAATTCACAATAATAGTCTGGCCGGGAACCACACTTGTGGATTCTGAGGGGTGCCTAACACCTTCCCCTTAGAATAATTTCAAGCCCTTACCCTATCTCTGGTTATTCAAATCAAACCTCCTTGGTGCCCTAATGCACCCTAATCATTAGGTGGCGACTCTTTAAATCAAAACCAATTCCCAAAAGGAATGAGTTGTCCTCCCCAAATGTCACAAACCCGATTTCCGCGGAGGAAAAAGGGGGCGCGACAGCATGGCGACTCTGCTGGGGACCTTTTAAGGCTTTTACCATTTCAGACCTTTATTGTGAATTTATGCTTTTTCACACACAATTATTTGTTTATTTCTTTTTAAGCATTCAGTTTTCTTTTCGATTGCAAAACATACTTGTCTCCTCTTCTTTTTGTTTCTTTACTGCTTTCCTTTACTACTGCCTAAATCATGAAAACTGTTGTATTTACTGCTTTCTTTAACGTGCAAATACGTGACAACATGCCTTTAATTGTTGCATAATCATGCTCGACATCATATTCCACTCGTGCCAAACAAATACCATAGCAACTCTTATAATGAGTTGTTGCGCTCTTCCTATATTATCACCCCCTAAATCAGGAAACGGCATATTTGCGGTAAAACCAGTCGATCAACGGTGTAGTCGACGGTTCTGCGCCTTTCCTCCTTGAGTTGTCCGCTCAAGGGAACCAGTCTAAAACCCCATAGAAACCTCACTCTATTTAAACTGTGCATGCATCATGTTCAAACCTAGCCGACTCAGTTATGTTGTCCACATAATGACTCTTTAAGATAGCCTTATCCAAAAGTCCACCGGGTTCCCCTGAAACCCAAACGGACATTATCACATTCTATGCATTTATTTGGAGAACTAAATGTTTTTATGCCAATTATTGATGTTAAATAGTCGAGTCCGGTGGGGGAAGGGCCTAACCTTATTCTTTTGCAGATATGAGGCACGAAATCCCCAGATTCGGCATTGTTACCAACATCCACCCGAGACTGCTAAACTGGTGGAAAGATCTTCATTCCTGTGACCAGACTCTTGTCCGAAAATATCTACGGAATCTACCCTCCCTCCTGGAAATCCAACCCAACAACAAGATCATTGAAGCTGCTACTCTCTTTGGGATTGTGAGAGGTCCGTCTTCCGCTTCGGGGAGATTGAAATGACGCCTTTGCAAGAAGAAATAGGAGGATTAGCCGGCTTGGTATGGGAGACTCCAGGTTTATTGATGCCTGAGAACCACAAGGGCAGGGGTTTCCTCAAAATGATGGGTTTGAAGAAGAATCCAGAACTGACATGCCTCAATCCTATATCCCCTTTGACTATTTGTACGAGAGGTACGGTCACAGCAAATCCTACCATACCTATCCTGATGAGTTTGCCATTACCTCATAGGGTCATATCCATCGAAGGGTCTTTGTATTCATGTTCTGTTTTCTAGGGAAGATTGTGTTTCCAATGAAGAAAGCAAGAATCCACACCTTGCTAGCCATGGTCACTAAAACTTTAATGGAAGGAATTTGAGGGCAACCATTCAGCATTGTGGCCATGATCGTCGTAGAAATATACCGAGCCCTAGAGAAATGTCAACGGGGAGCTAGTCACTTCGAGGGTTGTAATTTGCTACTTCAGTTGTGGCTCGTGGAGCATCTACAAAAGGGTGAATACCGACAAGAGATCCAACGAAGGGACTGGGACGATCATATCGCTTTCCATCACCCAAACGAATGAATTATATCCCTGATATGTTTGCTCAGCCAGAGGATGCCAAAGGATGGTTCGAGCTATTTGATAATTTGACTGAGGAGCAAGTACAATGGATGTTCGAATGGTTTCCGACTGAAGAATTCATCGCCTGATCCCGAGACGCACCTTTTTTGATATTGATCGGTCTGAGAGGAACGTATCCTTACGTCCCTCTCCGAGTTATGAGGCAAGCTGGTAGGAAGCAGGTTGTACCCAGGGTCGATAAGATGAGTCACTTCCAGGCTGACTTCCAGGCTGACGATAGTCCTTACAAGTGCCAACCTCAGCATATGTGACACTGCAAGATCGTCATGGAGAAAGGTACCATCGAACCAGATAGATACCACGCCGATTGTGCTCCTTCTATACCGGCTGGTTGGAGGATAATCATAGTGGTCTGAGTCAACTTGGTTTTGTTCGGGGTCACAGGATCATAGATGAAAAGGCCGAGGCACATGTTAAATACAATCAGCTACGCAAAAGAATCTGGGAGTGCGAAAGTGAGCACCGTGAAATACAAGAAGCCAATCAAAAGTTAATTGAGGAATGGAAGGACATGGCCATCAATGCCAACAAGCGACTGGGATACCTAGAGTGAGGCATAGTGGAACTGGAAAGAAGGTTTCTCAAAAGGGTCGAAGACTATCAGAATGCTGAGGGAAACGAAGGCGGACATCTAGCCAGGGCCTACCTATTGCTGGGACTTCGTGAGCTAGGGAAGTTACTTGACGAAGCTAGGGATGACGAGTCTAGGGAGGGTCCTTCAGGGACCAAGTAGATAGGACTTTATCTTTTCGCTATTTAAAATGTAATAAGGCCAATGGCCATTAGTGACTTTATTTTTCTGTTAGTTAGTTTCGATTTGGGATTCGTCTTATTTTCTATCAATAAAATTAGGCATTTAGCATTCCAAGTTCTCCAAATCAATCTGTCACTAGGCCTACCCAAATTAGGACGCGGTTTACATTCCCGCATTATGTGTTTAAATATTGCATCGACTTTTCATGAACCTCACTAATTGGTTACCTTTTTGTTTTATTTTTGATTATTCCCCTCCCCAAAGGTTAGTTCGAGCACTCTGGCAACATCATCCTATTCCACAAGATCCAAGGGCCCTCCACCCACTCCTCTTCTCAGCCCCGTCAAAAACAAGAACAAAGGAAAGATGGAAGATTTGAACAACGCCAGAAAGGAAAACTCAACTGAACGCGTAGAGGTCACTCACGGTCATGGTACTTTGGTCCCCAAGGAGAATGCCTCCCAACTGGAGCAAAAGCTTCTAATATTTCAGGAAGAACTTGATCATGTCCAAAATTTGGCAAATCTGTCATTTTCCCTCACTACTCCAGATATCAATTTCCCAAATGCTCAGAACCCCACACCTCCACAGAATCTCCCAACGCAACAGAACCACCTCACTCCTCACCACCACTGCAACACCTGCCATACTTCCAACAATACCCCGATGCTCATCCAGAACCACAAAACTCCACAAATGATCACTGCCGCACCCACCATAATACCCCCATCTACGTGGGGATGGTGCCGTACTCCACCCCACCCATCTCAAACACACCCGAGTCTGATGAAAAAGAATTGCTTATCAAGAACCTGGTTGAAGAACTAAAGAAATTGACTAGTAGAATTCAAGGTATTGAGGGAAGTAAGGGAATTGAAGGGCTGAACTACGAAGATCTTTGCATACAACCCGATGTCGAACTACACCGAGGGGTACAAACCTCCTAAGTTCGAGATGTTTGATGGTACAGGGATCCAAAGGTCCATTTGAGAACATATTGTGACAAGCTGGTTGGAGTAGGAAAAGACGAGAAAATCCGCATGAAGCTTTTCATGAGGAGCTTGAAGGGAGATGCATTGTCTTGGTACATTAGCCAGGATCCAAAGAAGTGGCCGAACTGGGTAAGCATGGCGTCCGACTTTATGGACAGGTTTAGGTTCAACACGGAGAATGCGCCGGATGTGTTCTATATTCAAAATCTAAAGAAGAAGCCCACAGAAACATTCCGCGAGTACGCTACTCGCTGGAGGTCCGAAGCTGCTAAGGTTAGACCCGTCTTAGAGGAAGAACAAATGAACAAAATCTTCGTCCGGGCCCAAGACCCATAGTATTATGAGAGACTAATGATGATCGAGGGCCATAAATTTTCTGACATTATCAAGCTGGGGGAAAGGATCGAAGAGGGCATCAAAAGCGGAATGGTTACTAATTTCGAGGCTTTACAAGCTACAAACAAGGCCTTATAGTTAGGCGGTGTGTCCAAGAAAAGGGACGTAGGAGTCGTAATGGTGGCACAAAGAACCAAATCTCCCATAAAATACCAAACATACCCAATACCTCCAATCACATATCAGCCTATCCCAAACTACCAAGCACCCCTCACCTTCTTACCAATCTCCACCACACACCTATCAATCACCTCCCACATATCAGCCCACTTCACCCAAATATTCCCAACCAACACATGTTTACCAAGCCTACAACACTCAACCATCCCACTACCAATCCCCTCCTCCATGCTAAAACATCCCTAAACCGCGACTAAACTTTGACCGAAGACCCCCAAAACAGTATACGGCTATTGCTGAACCTATCGACCAATTGTATGAAAGACTCAAAATTGCTGGTTACGTCACCCCTATCCCTGCTGCCCCTGAGAATCCTTCTCAGTGAGTTAATCCAAACAAGTCCTGTTCATACCATTCGGGCATGAAAGGACACACCATTGATGAATGATGCGCTCTGAAAGATAAGATCCAGACGTTAATTGATAACAAGATCATTGTGGTTAAGGATCCTACTTTGAATGTTCGCAATAACCCTCTGCCAGATCACAAAGGTGGAGGCGTTCACATGATTGTAATAGAGGATGATTGGGACCCCCAAGGGATCGATCAGTTTGATCACAGAAGGTGATGATCCGATTGTAGTCCAGATTCAGCCCTCTGGGGGCGCCGAGATAAATATGTCCATATCACTTGAGTTTTAAGCACCATCCTCTACAAAGACGCCAGCGCCGGTTGAGGTTGAATTTATGTCACCAGCAAATGCGCCTACACCCATCGAAGTTGCAGTTTTACCGCCTAAGGTAAAGGTAGCCACACCAATTCTAATGGCAATATCGGCCGTAACACCATTCCATACAAACGCCATTCCTTGGGACTACACAGCTGAGGCAACAAGAAAAGGCAAGGTCATGTTCGAGAAGCTGTTGCGGCACAGGGTATGACGAGAACTGGTAGGGTTTATACCCCGGAATATTTGGCTGAGTCAAGCCAACAGGCCTCTAGTCAACCAACCATGACTGAAACCAGGCCCGACGATCTCTGGAGAAAGATACAGGCCAAGGAATACTCGGTCGTTGATCAGCTGAACAGAACACCGGCGTAAATTTCCATCCTTGCTTTGCTACAGAACTCCGATGCGCATAAAAATGCCCTATTGAGGGTACTGAGTGAGGCGTATGTACCGAGCAACATCACCGGCGGGGAGATGGCTAACATGGTAGGCCAGGTATTGGAAAGTCACAAGATCACTTTCCATGAAGATGAGCTGCCACCAGAAGGGTTGAGTCACAATAAGGCGTTGCACATCACCGTGCGATACGAAGATTATTTTGTCACCAGAGTCCTGATTGATGGGGGATCCAGCCTCAACATTTGTCCGTTGGTAACACTCAGGACGTTGGGTAAGGGACTGCACGAGATCAAGGACGGGGCCATCAACGTCAAAGCTTTCGACGGTTCCCAAAGGTCCACCATTGGGGAAATTAGCCTATGTTTACAAATGGGGCCTACTTGGTTTGATGTTGACTTTCAAGTGATAGACGTGCCGGCATCTTACAATCTGCTGTTAGGACGACCCTGGATTCATGCTGCTGGGGCCGTAGCGTCAACACTACATCAGGCGGTGAAGTTTGAGTGGAATCACCAGGAGGTAATCATCCACGGCGACGGTAGTAATCCCATATACAGTCGCCAAACCATCCCAGCAATCGGAGGCAGAAGAAAGATAGGCGGGGAGACTTATCACCACATCGAGCGGGTCAACGCCATTGATAAAGACAAATGGTGGGATAACAAAATTGAAAGCATATTGAACTGGAGCGGATACGAACCTGGCAAAGGACTTGGCAAGAACCTCCAAGGAATCGCTAAGCCTATCAAACTTAAGAAACATGGCACCACCTTTGGTCTAGGATATGAGTATACCTGGGAAGAGTTCAACAACTGGTCGCCACCATGGCGCGGTCCTTACTATCCATTGGAGCAGCCAATACCACACTTGGAACAGACTTTCCAACCGGCCAAAGTTATCTATGGGTCAGAGGAAGAGGAAGCACTGGCAGCGATGAGGAATTTGTTCCTGGGAGACGATGATATGGATTGTTGTGTCATTCTCGAGGAGGAGGGGGAGGAAGGCCCTTCCATACAGGCTGTGAGCAGAGGAGCATGCCTCAATAACTGGACCATCAGAACCACCAGAGCCCGGCGAGCCTCGGGGTAGCAAGGCTGAACAAGCATCATGCACTATCTTTTATTTTTACTAGTTGACTTTCCTTTCGCATTTTAAATTTCGCAATAGGATCTTCAATGTTCAAAACCGTTATGGAATTTATCAAAGCATTTCGATTTTTTTCTTATAAATCAATACTTTTATTATTTTCTCCCATTACTTTACTTATACAGCATTACTATTACTTGTGTTGATGAACCAATGACTGTGACATGCAATAAGACAACGCGACAAATGGATATAGATTCAGAGGAAGATGACATATCGGAAGAGATTGTCAAGGAAGTTGAGAATTTTGAAAACAGACCAAAGTCCAACCTGGACGAGACTGAGATTGTTAACCTGGGAGACGAAGAGAATGTCAAAGAAACACGAATCAGCGTTCACTTATCACCGTCAGAAAAGGAAGAGTACACAGAATTTCTAAGAGAATATGAGGACATATTCGCCTGGTCGTATGATGACATGACTGGTCTGAGTACATCTATTGTGGCACACAAACTGCCAACTGATCCGACATGTCCGCCGGTAAAACAGAAGCTCAGAAAGTTCAAGCCAGATATGAGTCTGAAAATCAAGGAAGAAGTCACCAAGCAGGTCAAAGCCAAAGTCCTTAGGGTAGTGGAATACCCAACATGGTTAGCTAACATTGTGCCAGTGCCAAAGAAGGACGGAAAGGTTAGAGTCTGTGTCGACTACCGGGATCTCAACCGGGCCAGTCCGAAAGACGATTTCCCCTTGCCAAACATACACATCCTGATCGACAACTGCGCCAAGCATGAGCTGCAGTCATTTGTGGATTGTTTTGCTGGGTATCATCAGATCTGGATGGACGAGGAAGATGCTGAGAAAACGGCTTTCATTACGCCGTGGGGAATGTACTGCTACAAGATGATGCCATTTGGGTTAAAGAATGCAGGGGCCACCTACATGAGGGCCATGACCACCATTTTTCATGATATGATACACAAGGAGATCGAGGTGTACGTAGATGACGTTATCATCAAGTCCAAGAAGGCCACTGATCACATGGAAGATTTGAGAAAGTTCTTCAACAGATTGCGGAGATACAAAATAGAACTGGATCCATCAAAGGTCAAGGCCATTCAGGAATTGCCACCACCAAAGAACAAAAAAGACGTGATGAGTTTCTTAGGAAGACTCAACTACATCAGCCGGTTCATAGCACAGTCTACAGTTATCTGTGAGCCAATCTTTAAGATGTTGAAGAAGGACGCCGCCACCAAGTGGACTGATGAATGCCAGAAAGCTTTCGACAGAATTAAGGAATACCTGTCCACACCACCGGTTTTAGTCCCGCCTGAGCCAGGTAGACCTCTACTACTCTACATCGCAGTGCTAGATGGTGCCTTCGGTTGCGTCCTGGGGCAACATGATGAAACGGGGAGGAAAGAGCAGGCCATTTACTATCTCAGCAAGAAGTTCACTCCGTACGAGGCCCGGTATTCTCTGTTAGAACGCACCTAGTGTGCTCTGACTTGGGTAGCCCAGAAGCTGAGACATTACTTTTGTGCCTATACTACATATCTTATATCAAGGATGGATCCGCAAAAGTACATCTTTCAGAAGCCCATGCCCACTAGCAAGCTAGCCAAGTGGCAAATCCTGTTGAGTGAATTTGACATTGTCTACGTGACTCAGAAAGCAATCAAGGGACAGACACTGGCAGATCATCTTGCCGAAAATCTCGTGGGTGGAGAATATGAACCCCTAAAGATGTATTTTCCTGATGAAGAGGTATCATTCATAGGAGAGGACATTGCAGAAGCCTATGATGGGTGGAGGATGTTTTTCGACGGAGCATCAAATTTCAAAGAAGTTTGCATAGGAGCTGTCCTAGTATCAGAAACAGGTCAGCACTATCCAGTGTCAGCTAAGCTTAGGTTCCCCTGCACCAACAATATGGCCGAGTATGAAGCCTGCATCCTAGGGCTCAAAATGTCCATTGGCATGAACGTTCAGGAATTGTTAGTAATTGGGGATTCAGACTTACTCATACATCAGGTCCGAGAGGAATGGGCAACCAAGAACTCTAAGATACTCCCGTATCTGCATCACGTGCAAGAACTGAAGAAGAGGTTCACTAAGACAGAATTCCAACATGTTCCCAGAATCCAAAATGAATTCGCCGATACACTGGTCACCCTGTCATCCATGATACAACATCCAGACAAAAACTTCATTGATCCCATTCTAGTAAAGATCCATGATCAGCCAGCTTATTGTGCCCATGGTGAAGAAGAAGCAGATGGAAAACCTTGGTTTCATGATATCAAGGAATATTTGGCAAAGGGAGAGTACCCAGAACTTGCGAATCCTATTCAGAAGCGCACACTTCGGAGGTTATCCAACAATTTCTTTCACAGTGGAGGAATCCTGTATAAGAGGACTCCTGATTTGGGACTACTCAGGTGTGTCGGCGCAAAGGAAGCATCCAAGCTGCTAGAAGAAATCCATGCTGGGACCTAGGGTCCGCATATGAACGGCTTTGTTTTAGCCAAGAAGATACTCCGGGCTGGTTACTTTTGGATGATTATGGAGATAGACTGCATCCAGTATGTCCGGAGATGCCACCGCTGTCAGACGCATGCAGACATGATAAAGGTGCCTCCCAATGAGCTTAATGCAACAAGCTCACCATGGCCTTTCGCCGCCTGGGGAATGGATGTCATTGGACCAATCGAGCCTGCCGCCTCCAATGGGCACAGATTCATCCTAGTGGCAATTGACTATTTCACCAAATGGGTCGAAGCAGCATCTTACAGAGCAGTGACTAAGAAAGTCGTGGCAGACTTTGTCCGCGACCGCATCGTTTGTCGATTCGGGATTCCAGAATCAATCATCACTGACAATGGCTCCAACCTCAACAGTGACTTGATGAAAGCTATGTGTGAAACCTTCAAGATCAAACACAAGAATTCTACAGCCTACAGGCCTCAAATGAACGGAGCTGTAGAAGCCGCCAACAAGAACATTAAGAAGATACTGAGGAAAATGGTAGAGAAGCATAAGCAGTGGCATGAGAAGCTATCATTTGCTTTATTGGGGTATCGCACCACAGTCCGCACATCAACTGGGGCAACCCCCTATATGCTGGTTTATGGTACAGAAGCCGTCATTCCAGTCGAAGTAGAAATTCCTTCCTTAAGAATCATACAGGAAGCTGAGCTCGACGATGCAGAATGGGTGAAGAGTCGTTACGAGCAGTTAGCTCTCATAGATGGAAAAAGAATGAATGCAGTTTGCCACGGTCAGCTTTATCAGAACAGGATGTCCAGAGCCTTCAACAAAAGAGTCAAGCCGAGACAGTTCACACCAGGGCAGCTGGTATTAAAGAAAGTCTTCCCGCATCAAGATGAAGCCAAGGGGAAATTCTCTCCCAACTGGCAAGGTCCATACATGATTCACCAGGTTCTGACAGGAGGAGCCCTTATACTTGCAGAAATGGACGGAGAGATCTGGCCAAAGCCCATTAATTCAGATGCACTCAAGCGTTACTACGTGTGATCTTTATGTTTTCCATATATGTTGTAATTGAACTACGTCTGACCTGATTTCCGTTTAAGGGGGGATACGTAGGCAGCCCTGTGGGTTTGGTCACAATTCAATAAAATTTTCATTTCCCCCGAAATCGGAAACTGAGGACCCTCAAAATTCTGAAGTAATTTCAGCCGATCATCGCAAGCGGCCGCCAGAAGCATCAACCCATTAAACTGGGGCAGAATTTTGAGAAGGACCCTCAAATTCCGTAGCAAGTGAGGTTGCAATGTCTTGAGCCACGTCACAGTCGTCGGTTCATCTAAAAGTTATTTCTTGAATATATACTTACAACATATTTTTTCAAATTCATGCATGTTTTTTTGTTCAGCAATGCTACCCCCCAATGATACTTACCGTATCACCGTATCAAAGCCGAACGGGTCGAACAAGGCCATCAGGGATGCGAACTAACCTCCCCCTCTACAAAACTCACGATTTTTCTTTGGATGCAGACACTTGGATTGCGAAAGCACCTGACATCTGTACACTCACGAGACAAACATTGTTCAGGAATACAACTCTCAGAACTGTTGCACTTGCCCGCATTTGCTATTCACGTACGCCGGCGATATTCCCTGTATCGCAATATCCCCAGCAGTCACAATATCGCAACCTGCTATCAGCTAAGAAATCCTATTTACCATTCTGCATTTTTTGCATTGCATAAGGCTACCATTCTGCCTTCCGAGACTAAACACTGTCTCCATCTGCATCTTTTGCATTGCATAAGGCTACCATTCTGCCTTCCGAGACTAAAAACTGTCTCCATCTGCATTTTTCCGCATTGCATAAGGCTACCATTCTGCCTTTCGAGACTAAACACTGTCTCCATCTGCATTTTTCTGCATTGCATAAGGCTACCATTCTGCCTTCTGAGACTAAACACTGTCTCCATCTACATTATTCTGCATTGCATAAGGCTACCATTCTGCCTTCCGAGACTAAACACTGTCTCCATCTGCATCTGCCTGGCCGAAAGACCGTCACCTTATTTATGCTTGCATGGCTGAAAGATCGCCACTTTATTTACGCTTTCATGGCTGAAAGATCGCCACATTATTTACGCTTGCACGGCTGAAAGATCGCCACTTTATTTTTTGCATGGCTGAAAGATCGCCACATTATTTACGCTTGCACGGCTGAAAGATCGCCACATTATTTACGCTTGCACGGCTGAAAGATCGCCACTTTATTTTTGCATGGCTGAAAGATCGTCACATTATTTACGCTTGCTTTGCTGAAAGATCGCCACTTTATTTTTGCATGGCTGAAAGATCGCCACATTATTGCATTTCATGGCAGAAAGATCGCCACTTTATTTTTTGCATGGCTGAAAGATCACCACTTTATTTTTGCATGGCCGAAAGATCGCCACCTATTGCATTTCATGGCTGAAAGATCGCCACTTTATTTTTTGCATGGCTGAAAGATTGCCACCTATTGCATTTCATGGGCTGAAAGATCACCACCTATTGCATTTCATGGGCTGAAAGATCGCCAAATTATCTGAGGGCGTCATCGTTCGGAGGCAACATTTACATAGCCCGAGAACACCATGCCGTGGCCTGAAGATCCCTTTAATCTCTTGCATATCATTATTCAAAGGCATCATGGTTCGGAGGCATCATTCTCATAGCCCGAGAGCATCATTTCATGGCCTGCAAATCCTTTATTATACGCTTCATGGCCCAGGACATCATGGTCTGAGGACGTCATCCTAACCGTCCAAAGACAGCATTCATGGTCCGACGAGAACTTGCATCACGTTTAAATTTACGCACAGTATATGCTTGTATTGCTTATTTGCAGGTAAATCGGCGAGCAACGGCCATCTCGGCAGGAGCAATCCCGCTCCAGTTCCCGCAGCCCTATTAGACCTTAACCATTTATCCCAACCTGAATATTGCGTCCGTTCTTGAAAGGTCTCCGTCGGCATATTCCGCCGACGGATCCTGAACTACATATCGCCTGATTCCTGTGAGACCAGGGATATGTAGGCAACTCAGAAACCAGAGCACGGCCAAATTTCTTCAAAACATTTTGTTCGGTCAAAATTGGTCATCATGGGTAAAGAGGGGCAGCTGTTGATACCCAACTTTTCCCTGTATATTTTTATATGCAAAATATCTTTAAAAATAGCATATATATGCATATATAAGTATGTCCAAGCATCTTACTATTTTTCCCATAATTTTTAAGGTTTTTAAACTGATTTATTTCCCTTTTTCATCCATAAAAACCCAATGATTATTTCCAAAATTATTATTTTGGTAATTCATTTATTGGAATTTTATATTTATATTAAAATATGCTAAGGTATTTTTTTCACATTTTTTACAAATTTATTTGGTATTTTTAAGGATAGAATTGTATAATTGTAATATTAGCCATTTTTTAGGTTTAAATTAGTCTCATATTCATAAAATGATATTTCATATTTTTAAATGGATAATTATGTATTATAGATCATTTTGGTGCTTTCAATTTATTTTCAGAAATCAATTTACTATTTTTTATAATTTTAAAAGGGAAAATTGGCTATTTAAATAATAGCCCAATTCGTTTCAATTTTAGCCTAAAATCTGACCCCAAATTGGACCCCAATTTCCAGCCCAATTTCAATTAAAACCCGACCCAGTCCCCAATTACCCCTACCCGACCCAAAACCATATTAAATCCTGGCCGTTGATCTAAAAGATCAACGGCCCTCATCCGTTCTTACCATTTTAAGCCAAACGACCCCCCCAAACCCTTCATTTGCCTCACTCGTCTCTATCTCTCTAACCTCTGGTTCTCTCTAGAACCTTCCCCCCTTCCCCTCCTTTCCGATGAGTTCCCTTCATCTTCTCCGGCCACCTTCTGACCTGAATCCATGGTGGTTTCACCACCCACCAAGCCACCTATGGCTCCTCACGTTTGGTTACTGAATTTTCATGACTTGACCACGAAGAGTTGGGTCCAGACCTTTGTCGATTCAAGTTCCACGGCCATCTCCGGCCTTGCTCCGGCAAGCCGTGTCTGTTCGAGCCTGGCCTCAACTCCTCCTGCTTAGATCCAAGCCTTTCTCACCGTTTGGGTTCCTCTGAAAACCCTAGCTTTGAGGTTTTTCTGATCTCTTTAGATCTGTTCCAGATTTATGCTTTCCCTAAGTTTTAAACGATTTTCTGATTTTTTTTCAAAAAAAAAAAGTTATGCTTTCAAAACCTTTATTTTCCGATCTAGGGTTTTGAGTTATGTGTGTTTCTCTGATTTTCTTCTTCTCTTGTGTGTTCTCTACTATGTTTCTCCTACTGTGTTCTTGTTAAATCTCTTCTATTATGTTGCTCCTACTGTGCTCTTGTTAAGATTTCCCTACCATGTTCTTATTTGTTTCTTCTACCAGTTCTTCTACTGTTGTTTCGCATATTATTTTTCGCTTTGTTTCTCATGAGTTTCTGTTACTGAAAAGCATGTCGAAGGTCCCAGTTCCTTTCTGAGACCTTTGAACTTGTTTCGACTAGTATATTTTGCTTTCTTGATTACTCGCCCTCTCATCTCGGCACTCGATTGATGGTAAAACCCTAAAATTTAGGGGTTCATCAGGATTTGAGAACATTGGCTATGTGATATGTTTGTTCTTCATCTTTAAAGCTGCCTGATTTCAGAAACCCTAACTATTTCGATGTTCTGAACTTGTTTCTCAACTGAGTCTCGAAATTCTTTGTCTCAACCTCTGTCTCTTTAAGCAATTCTGATTTTCCACTAAAACTTTCTAAGATCTTTTACACTGGATCTTTTGTATGCTACTAGATGCTACTTCTCTTCTACATTGCTAACCTATGTGACTACCATGCTCCTATAGTCTATTATCTACTGATTTTGCATTAACACGACATCTTCTTAACATATTTGTATGCTCTTTATATGCGCTGAACTTCCCCTCTAAAATGGCTTTCAAATTTTGATTAGTTTCAGACTTCCTTCTGTATAGGTTTGATTGATTTCTTTCCTTGTTTGCTGATATCCCTATGACTCAGTTTAAGTTATTTGACTTTCCTTAACTTTTCTGACTTGGTTCATTCATGGACCAGTGATTACAAAATCTCTGATCCTTGATTTACTGGCTACTAATTGATTTCTCTCACCTTATTTATGCAACCGTGTATTTCAAAAGCTCTGCCCCTAAAATAAACTTATATGTATTTACCCCTAATTGCCTACTTTGCACAAAATGCTTGTTTGATTTCTTTCCTTAAATAACTTTTACCGTTTGAATATGAATTCCTTAATTAAAGAAAGTCTTGTGTGATTGATTCTTAATTGATATTCAGTTCCTTAACTGTTTTCTTACCTTATTTCTGCCTGATTTTCACATTATAAATGCACGACTCTTTCATTAACACACGGCACTCACTCATAGTCTTTCTGAACTCACACTTACACGCAATAGTATTTTCTCTTATTGTCTGCATCGTGGCCTGTTTGCAAGACTTACTGCTTTTCTCTACTTGTTTCTTTGAAACTGGTATGTTCTAATTTAAGTTTCAGCACCACAACAATGTGTCTATCCCTGTCTACTTACTGCTTTTGTATAGTTCAGCATTACTGATTTCTTTTCCTGCCTGTTCTGTTATGAATCCCTATTCCCCACCCCCTTGTGTGTTTAAGCTATGGTTTGGAGCATGGCAATATGTAAATTGTTGCCCATGAATCAAACCTGATCCCTTGGGATCCTAGCCTCTATTAATGTGTGTTTGGACAAGCTTATGGTATGCTAGCATTCTCCATTGCTGGGCATGCCCACAGCCTGCCCTTGCCTCTTTCAATTTCCCTATTCCCCTGAACCCCTTATGTGTACTTATTTCCCTCTCTTTCCCCTTTCCCCTCTCAGAATTCTGCTTCTGCACTTGCACTCTCTCTTAGTCTTTAAGTTCTGCCCCCCTCTTGTGAGCCTTGCCTTGGGACCTTGAGTTCCCTCTGAACTTGGACACTTGAGGGATGGTCTTTCCACACTACACTTGTGTTAATCTGGTAATACATTTGGGTGTGAGCATTGCCCGGAGTCCCTTTGAGGCTCTTAGGGAACTTTGACACACTCAAATGGGAGAAAGGCTTTGGATCATGATCTTATGGAGTTGGTTTACCTCATATTTCAGACATGAAGTTTGAATCAGGCTCTCCTTGGTTGTACTTGTATTTGTATTTTTTTCTGATGTATTTTTTACTTTAATCTGGGCTGTAATAACTTGTAATAAACTCTTGGGGACGGCTAGTGAAAAGGGCGGGTAACTATGCATGCAAAGGGTAGGTACTATGTCTATAGTTATTTTGAATTCTGCATATTCAAATGCATATAGAAATCATGCCTATAGGTACCTTTGAATAATTTCTGCATATAGAAATCACGTTCATAGGGTTCTTAAAGTAATTTCTGCATTTAGAAATCATGTTCATAGGGTTTCAAACAATTCACGCATATAGAAATCATGCCTATAGGCCCTTCTAGATCCTGTGTATTCATTATCATCTAGAAATTATTTCTATAAGTATCTGGAAATCTGAATTCTGCATATGCATATAGAAAATATGCCTATAGGACCTTTCAAATCCTGTATATTCATCTTTTCATCTATAAATCATGCTCATAAGGTTGTAAAACAACTTCAGCATTTAGATATCATGTCCATAGGTTTTAATAATTTCCGCGCTTAGATATCATGTTCATAGGTTTAAAACGAGTCTTCTGCATTTTATACCATATCCACAAAAGGCTTAAAACCAACTACGCATAGAAAGTATGTCTATAGGAACTATTAATTGAATCTAAATTGCTTCATTCGCGCATAGAGCTAAAACCAGATCAAACCTCCTTGGTATCCTAATGCACCCTAAAAGGAATTAGTGGTCCTCCCCAAATGTCACAAACCCGATTTTCGCGGAGGAAAAAAGGGGCGCGACAACACAGCTACTTGTCACCTATGCATGTCTGTGCAGTCTCGCAATACTGTAAATGTCTCTCTATGACGATGTTGTATCGACAAAATTTTTAATGTGTTACAAACTAGACTTGTAGATATTCAATTCGATATGTGGAGCATTCCGTAATTCCAAGTACATTGGGAGAAAAGGTCTGCTACATTTGACCTAATTTTCAGCACATTTATGAAGGTAACTTGTGATGACCTTTGCCAACTTTTGTTCCACAACTCGCTTGACTTCAAAATGTAACATACGACTATCATAAGACTATAATAACTCATAGCATAACCTCCTTATCATGTTAAGAACCCTAGTCTCACCCCCCAAAGTATATGTCATAACATTCTCAACTTGTCGACTTTTGACGAAACTTATTTTTCGTTTAGCTTCTAAGCTTTCCAACCTTCTTAGTACTTGTTATTCATGATCTTAAAGATTTCTAACCTCCAAGGTAACATGATTAACTTAATTTATGTATTTAAAAAACGATATCATTTCTGAGCTTACATCAATTGACTTACGAATACTCTCACGTACATGGGGTGTAACATTTTCCAACTCAAATCACTAATTAAATGACAAAAATAATGATGGATTCATGTATAATATCCAAATTCGAGTTAGAATCACTTTCGTCGATGATTTCCTTGAAAATCTCTCGAAATATCGCCACAAACCGAGCTTTCTAAGTCAAAAGATGAAGAACGAAATAAACCCTCGTCTCTAGCCCTTTTCTGCCTTAAATGGATGAGTCAGCATTTTGTGCTTCACGATCGCATGGCTTTATCCGCGATCGCAGTGAAGGAAGTTTAATAGCTGGGCAGAATGTTTTAAAAGCTCATTTCCGCAAATTTGACGCTAAGTTCCTCCATTGTTGGTTGATGTTGAAGCTTTTTGAAGAGGATTGAAGACGGATTCAAGGGGAATCACCTGAAGGTAAGATTTTTGAACTCAATACTCGATTCTTATGTGAATTCTACCTAATTAATCATGGAATTTAGCCTAGTATTGAAGAACTAGGGCTTGTAATTGGAGACCTAGGATTTGGGATTTGAGGGGCCATTTGAGGTCCGATTTTTGATGTTCTTGATATGGGTAGACTCGTGAGTGAATGAGGATTCTATTGATGTGATTTGCATCGGATTCCGAGACATGGGCCCGGGGGCAAGGTTTGAGCAATTTCGGGTTTTTTATGTAAATTAGATATTTTCGAGTGGGATTTGTTCCCTTAGCATATTTTAATGGTCATGTTCTGATTGTGGCTAGATTTGGAGCATCTGGAGGTCGATTCGTGCGGGCAAAGGCATCGCGGGCTAGAGTTTGGACCGGATCGAGGTGAGTAATTATTGTATATGATGTTCTGAGGGTTTGAAACCCCAGATTTCACATCGTAGTGCTATATTGAGGTAAGGCACACGCTTGATGACGAGCGTGGGGTCATGCACTATTGGGGATTGTGACTTGGTCCGTCCCGATTGATGATTTTATCGTGTATTTGACTGAAATCTATTTGCTATCATCATTATTTGGGCTGAATGCCATATTTGGGCTTCGTGCCAACTATTTGAACCCTTCGGGGATTTTTATTGATATTTCCTCACTGTTTTGACTTTATACTTGAACTAAGTCATGTTATTTTCCACTGTTTTCATACTCAACTAAATGAGATTTTTAAATGATGTTTGGGCTGAGAAACACTGTTTTACTATTGCACGAGGTGGCTTGATTGATATGAGGCCGAGAACCTAGTGATGACGCCACGAGATGGCTTGATACTGCGCTTGGGCCGTAAGGGACCCCTCCAGGAGTCTGCACACCCCTAGTGAGCGTGGGTACCCATTGTGATGTGAGATATAGCCCGAGGGGCTGGTATTGTTCTATGTGATTACCCGAGGAGCTAGTATTGTTCTATGTGATTGCCCGAGGGGCTGGTATTGTTCTATGTGATTACCCGAGGGGCTGGTATTGATCTGAGATATTGCCCGAGGGGCGGAGTTGTTGACATTGTGCCCGAGGGGAAAACCTTTATGTGTTTATCTGTCTTATTTAACTGTCATTTACCTATTTTGTTGTGTAATTGTGCCCGAGGGGCGGATTCTCTATACTTATCTGTTCTAGTTGCTTTGCATTCAATTGCTTAACCGTTGAAAAGCCATTTTTGAAGAAGTTTAAACTGAGCTAAGGTGCTTAAGAGATTTCACAGCTTTATTGCTTTCTTACTGGTTGTGTACCGCTTCTATACAGCATGTTGATGTACTTTTCGTGATTTCCTATCACTCAGTATTTAGTTATGATTGTTACTCACTGAGTTGGAAGTACTCACTTTACTCCCTGCACCTCGTGTGCAGTTTTAGGTATTTCTGTACCCGGTAGCGGGTATTGGTTGATCGGAGGCGGAGTCATTAGAGATTAGCAAGGTAGCTGTCGGCATTCGCAGCACTGCTTTTCTCCCTCTTTATTTCATTAGTCTGTATTTAGTACATTTCAGACTTTGTCAGATGTATTTAGACCCTAGTAGATGCTCATGAGTAGTGACACCTCGGTATCGGGCTGTATTTGGGCTGTATTCCGCATATTATACTATCTATTGCTTAGACTTTGGCTTAATTACTCATGTTTCGTATGTTTATTATTGCTTAATTGTTTAAAAAGGTGAATTAGGTTTAATTGGCTAGCCTTGTCTTCACGAGAGGCGCCATCACGACCGGGTCTGGGTTTGGGGGCGTGACAAGTTGGTATCAGAGCCTAGGTTACATAGGTCTCACGAGTCATGAGCAAGTATAATAGAGTCTCACGGATCGATACGGAGACGTCTGTATTTATCCTCGAGGGGCTGCAGAACCTTTAGGAAAAATTTCACATTCTTGAATTCTTATCATGCGTCCTTGATTCAGCTTGACAAGTAACTCTTTGAATTCCTTCCACGCGTTCATATGCGCGCATGAGCGCTCAGTATCATATGTGCATCGATAGCTTGTGATTCCCCCGATCGAGGGGCGAGATGTGATTTTCTGTGCGTTGATGTTGGGCCAGTATGGAGGACTTGAGGCCAGGTTTTGCCTATAGCTTGAGCCCCGAGGTGCTGATTGTGTAAGCACGTGTTTACGAACGTATATGTTCGATAGTGTCCCTACTAGTAGAAGTGATGGCTGGATGGCTATGCGATGAGTATGTTATGACTGCGAGATGTATTCGTATGATTTGGAAGCGAAGAGGAGGGTCTACTGGAGGATAAAAGACCTATTAGGTGCTTGATTTCCATCTTGATTTGAGGATAGCCTCGAGTTATGGGTGTGTGAAGAAGCTTTTCATATTTTCTCGTTGGGAGTGAGGTAAATTTCATGTTGTGGTCTGAGTTCGGACTCAGGAAGTTTAAGTGGCTGCGTAATGTTTATGACGGTGGAAGGCATACAGAAATGTTAGTTTGGGGCAAAGCAGGTGGGTTATCTCCTGCGAATTGTTCTGAAGTTTGCGTAATCCCTTATGTCATTTATTGGAAGATCTCTGCTACCAGGGAAATACATGTTTTACAATTTGAATTTGGGTTGCTCAAGAGAGTAGGCTTGACTACTATGAGAGTGAATGCGAGATATGTAGAAGATATGAAGTACCAGATGGTCTGTGTTCCACGAGCTCATGAAGGATTAAGTTTAATCTCACTATGGTTGTTTTGGTCTATGGCTTCGAGCCAAATGGAGGAGTTCATTATTAATTAGTCGATTGCACGGTTATGTGCTATGTTGGTTCCAGTTTGAGGCATGCGGGTGAATCAGTTATGGTTTGCGGAGATTGAGATCGAGGATGGCTCGAGTAAAGGAAAATTTTTGACTAAGGTAAGGTTATATCATTCTTCATAGGTGTGTGAGAATCATGGAATGTCTTGAGCTGTTATTGATAAAGAATGCTCGGTGCATAGAAAAGAAAGTGGCTTGGTTGCATCAAGGTAAGGTTTTATGCTGCAGTGTCAGAAGTGCTAATGAGGCACAGGTTGTTCGGTTCTTTTGATCAGGCTAATTGCGGTTCGAGTAGAGTGGATGACTCTCGGGAATGGTTCTAATGTGCTCAAGAATTTGCATGTAATAATTGGGGATTTTCAGGTTGTATTTTTGGCTAGAAACTGAGGTTTGCATTTGGAGGGTGTCAAAATTTGTGGTAACTCTATATCAATTATGGGCTTCTATATATCAGTATCAGGAAGGTGAAGGTAATGGCTCGGAATCTGTAGGAGGTCTCTTCAGGGTAAGTATTTTGAACGTGGTGCTTGTGGGAATATCTAACAAAGTATTCAGCGGCTTATGAGCCTTAGACGGCGTGGTTTTATGCTTGGGTCAAATGTGGTGAGTCGGGGTTGAGGAATTGTAGTGTTATAGCAAGAAGGAGTATCAAATTGAAGGTAAATCAGAAGGAACCTGGGTGGATGGTATGTCTTGGTAGTAGACCGGACCAGTACGGTAAGGATATGATTAGTTCCTCGGGTGTGTACGGGGTAATAAGTTCTTACAGGTGTATATTTTCTACTGGCATGAGGAGCGTGGGATGTATAGCGATTTTCTTCCAAATGGGTTCAATGGAAAGTCTTGGTTGGTTGAGTACATAGTTGCTTGTGGCTCGGAAGGGATATGAAGTTCTCATGTTATCCTAGGATGGTATGGTATATGCGGTATGTTGTGGAGGATTGAGATTGCATGTGTAAGGTTATGGTTCAATTCTGAAAGGAAGGTCATAAAACTCTTAGGCAGCGGGCAGCTGCAGATAATTAGAGAAATGAGCTTTAGATGATCAAGGAAATGATCTTCAGATGATTAAGGAAATGGTATTGCTAATTGGAGTGATTTGGAGAGGGTATATGTTTCAGAAAAGGCAATGTGATTAAGTTGATGGTACTTCGGTAGTATTGCGGCACTTTCTTGTTAGATCGACTGCAGATATTCGAGTTTTCTTGGTGGCACAGAAGAATTTTAGAGTATCTCTCATGGAATGATTGGGTATTGGAGGTGTGGTATGTATTCGGACGGTGGAATTGGGATCGGATATGGTGATTCACGTGCCATATGGATTTAGAGACGGGAAGTTCTCATATTCAGGCTATGTTGTGGTTGTGGGTTGTGTGTATCGGCACTGTTTAGTGACTATTGGGGTTTGGAGACCCGAGTGGATCTTTTGTTGCTTGGTATGTTGGATTTTGGATGTGATATCGGGTATAGACTGGTTGTCTCAGCATTGTGTCATTCTAGGCGATTGCGCTAAGGCGGTGATGTTGGCTATGACGGGAATGCCACGGATTGAGTGGCGAGATTCGACGGATTTCATGTTCTACTAGGGTGGTTTTATATTTCAAAGACCCAGCGGATGGCTGGGAAGGATTGTCTTCCTTATTTGGGATCACGTGATGGATGTCAGTGCAGAGGCTCCTCGTATTGATTCAGTTATAGTGATGAGGAACTTTTCCGGATGTATTTCCTGCTGCCGGGCATGTCGCCGACCAAAGTTGTCGATTTCGGTATTGATTTGGTGCTGGGCACCATATCGTATGGCACGGCGGAGTTAAAGGAGTTGAAGGAGCAGCTTCAGGGTTTCCTTGATAAGGGATTCGTTGGCAGGCCAGTGTGGATGCGTGTTCTAACTTGAGTCGGCTTGGTTGGCTCCGAATTGTATTGTTGAGGGATGTGTTGATTCGATTGTTATTGAGCTTATTAGTGTTCTGATGTGATCGATGAGTTACCTTTCTGTGTTGCGAGGTGTTATGAATTGTTGTTATAGGCACGTATGGTGCGGATCCATTGGGGTTTCATAGTGGAGGTCGAGTGGAAAGAGTACTGGGTATTTCTCGATGGATGGCGTATCGGTTATGTCCTTTTGGGTTTGTGTGATGTTATGTATCTGCCTCACCGTGGTTATGATGATTTGCTTTGGTTCCAGACATCAATTGCGCGTGGTCGTCAATTTCGAGCAGAGTGACTTGAGGTGTTTCATGTGGAGCAGCGTTTGGATAGGATCGCGCATTGTAGTGAAGTTATGTAGAGGCATGACCTTGCGGGTTAGATTCGTGTGTTCTGTTCCTGTGATGTGAGACGGGTTCTCAGGTTTGTGTTGTGGTGGTACTGGCGAGCTTGCGGTACAACTCTTTCATTTGAGTCATTTTCATGATTTGAGTATGTTCGGATTATGGCATATTGGTGCGCGGATTGCACAAGTGCTGGCTTTAGCTTGTATCGATGTGTCATGTCACCAGAGCAGTGTGTTGGATTAGATGAGATCGCTGGAATCATTAATGAATACGAACGGATTCGATTTCAGCATGTTGGAAAGATAATATCGAGGTTCGGCTTAGAAATTTGCTACGGTCTTTGCCAAAGGAGAAGTGGCTTCATGAATGGTTCTGAGAAATGGTTATGGCTTACTGCATGTTTTATTTATCATTGGCAGTATATGAAAGTTTTGGAATGAGACTTTAGTTGATAAGAGGTTTTCTACCGGTATTCGGTTGTTGTGTACAGCTACTGTGATTAGAAGTTATCGCTACAAGTGTTTGAGTTATGTGATATATCACGTAATGGCACCTCAGGTTGCAGGTATGGGTTATTACAGCTTGTTCAGGCTATTCAGAGTATCGACGTGAGATTCAGATCTTGTGGATGATTTCAGATGTGGAAATGTGGTTTCAAGGTTTATGGGCCAGGATGGATTGTGAAATTTCAGTTATATTGTGTTATCGGACCTATATGAGATAGGATGACGTTGGATCACCCCCGGGTATATGCATGGTAAGGTTATTCAGCGATTGGTTGGCTTTTGGAACAACTCTGGGCACGTTCGAGGACGAACGTATGATTAAGTGGGGGAGGATGTAACGACCAGACTGGTCGTTTTGAGCTTTTGCACTTTGCTCGCCAGTTCTCGGGCATGACTTGCCCCATGTGATGTATTATGACTTATGTAAATTGTTGGTTTTGGTTTTCAGGGTAATCGGAATGAATTTGGAAGAACAGTTCTCAGTTTGAAGCTTGAAATTTGAAAGGTTTGACCAAGATTTGACTTGTTTGTATATGATCTCGGATCGAAATTTTTATGATTTGGTTAGCTCCGTCAGGTGGTTTGGGACTTAGGAGCATGATCGAAATGCATTTTGGAAGTCCGTGGAAGGTTTAGGCTTGAATTGGCGAAATTGAGATTTTGGCATTTTCCGGTTGATTGGTGAGATTTTGATATAGGGGTCGGAATGGAATTCCGGACTTGCAGTAGCTCCGTTGTGTCATTTGTGACGTATGTGCAAAATTTCAGGTCATTCGGACGTGGTTTGGTTGGGTTTTTGATCAAAAGCGTAATTTGGAAGTTCTTGAAATTCTTAGGCTTGAATCCGATGTATTTTGGTTGATTTGATGTTGTTTGAAGTGTTTTGAAGATTGGTACAAGTTTGAATAAGGTTTTGGGATACGTTGGTGCCTTTGGTTGAGGTCCCGGGGGCCTCGGGTGAGTTTCGGGTGGTTAAACGAATGAAATTGCATATTGAGGTGTTGCAGATTTTGCTTCAGGCTGTTGCAGACCTTTTGTTCTATGCGATCGCGTATATAGGATTGCGATCGCGTAGACTTAGTTGAGGGCTGAGGCAGAGTTTCCTTACGCGATCGCGTGGAGTGGGTTGCGATCGCGTGTTGTTTTGTGCAATCGCGTAAGGTTAAATGGGGGAGTCAGCATTTTGTGCTCCGCGATCGCGTGGCTTTATCCGCGATCGCAGTGAAGGAAGTTTAATAGCTAGGTAGAATGTTTTAAAAGCTCATTTTCGCGAATTTGACGCTAAGTTCCTTCATTGTTGGTCGATTTTGAAGCTTTTTGAAGAGGATTGAAGACGGATTCAAGGGGAATCACCTGAAGGTAAGATTTTTGAACTCAATACTCGATTCTTATCTGAATTCTACCTAATTAATCATGGAATTTAGCCTAGTATTGAAGAACTAGGGCTTGTGATTGGAGACCTAGGATTTGGGATTTGAGGGGCCATTTGAGGTCCGATTTTGATGTTCTTGATATGGGTAGACTCGTGAGTGAATGAGGATTCTATTGATGTAATTTGTATCGGATTCCGAGACGTGGGCCCGGGGCCGGGTTTGAGCAATTTCGGGATTTTTGATGTAAATTGGATATTTTCGAGTGGGCTTTGTTCCCTTAGCATATTTTAATGGTCATGTTCTGATTGTCGCTAGATTTGGAGCATCTGGAGGTTGATTCGTGCGGGCAAAGGCATCGCGGGCTAGAGTTTGGACTGGATCGAGGTGAGTAATGATTGTAAATGATGTTCTGAGGGTTTGAAACCCCGGATTGCACATCGTAGTGCTATACTGAGGTGAGGCACACGCTTGATGACGAGCGTGGGGTCGTGCACTATTAGGGATTGTGACTTGGTCCGTTTCAATTGATGATTTTACCGCGTATTTGACTGAAATCTAATTGCTATCATCATTATTTGGGCTGAATGCCATATTTGGGCTTCGTGTCAACTATTTGAATCCTTCGGGGATTTTTATTGATATTTCCTCACTGTTTTGACTTTATACTTGAACTCAGTCATGTTATTTTCCACTGTTTTCATACTCAGCCATGTTTACTCCATTTTAATACTTAAATGAGATTTTTAAATGATGTTTGGGCTGAGAAACACTGTTTTACTATTGCCCGAGTAGCTTGTGAGGATTTTTGACTGAGTAAGGTCGAGGGCCTATGTTGTGAGGAAACACTGATAATGATTAGAGGCCGAGGGCCTGAGATATGTACGCCACGAGGTGGCTTGATTGATATGAGGCCGAGAGCCTAGTGATGACGCCACAAAATGGCTTGATATTGCGCTTGGGCGGTAAGGGGCCCCTCCAGGAGTCTGCACACCCCCAGTGAGCGCGGGTACCCATTGTGATGTGAGATATAGCCCGAGGGGCTGGTATTGTTTTATGTGATTGCCCGAGGGGCTGGTATTGTTCTATGTGATTGCCCGAGGGGCTAGTATTGGTCTGAGATATTGCCCGAGGGGCGGAGTTATTGACATTGTGCCCGAGGGGCAAACCGTTATGTGTTTATCTGTCTTATTTACCTGTCATTTACCTGTTTAGTTGTGTAATTGTGCCCGAGGGGCGGATTCTCTATACTTATTTGTTCTAATTGCTTTGCATTCAATTGCTTAACCGTTGAAAAGCCATTTTTGAAGAAGTTTAAACTGAGCTAAGGTGTTTAAGAGATTTCACAGCCTCATTGCTTTCTTACTGGTTGTGTACCGCTTCTATACAGCATGTTGATGTACTTTTCGTGATTTCCTATCACTCAGTCTTTAGTTATGATTGTTACTCACTGAGTTGGAAGTACTCACTTTACTCCCTGCACCTCGTGTGTAGTTTCAGGTATTTCTGTACCCGATAGAGGGTATTGGTTGATCGGAGGAGGAGTCATCGGAGATTAGCAAGGTAGCTGCCGGCGATCGCAGCACTGCTTTTCTCCCTCTTTATTTTATTAGTCTGTATTTAGTACATTTCAAACTTTGTCAGATGTATTTAGACCCCAGTAGATGCTCGTGACACCTCAGTATCGGGCTGCGTTTGGGCTGTATTCCGCATATTATACTATCTATTGCTTAGACTTTGGCTTAATTACTCATGTTTCGTATGTTTATTATTGCTTAATTGTTTAAAAAGGTGAATTGGGTTTAATTGGCTGGCATTGTCTTCACGAGAGGCGTCATCACGACCGGGTCTTTGTTTAGGGTCGTGACAATTTCAACCAAGACCAAAATGATCCGATTTCAATCCGATTCTTCCCTTGGACCCTCGGGACCCTGTCCGAATATACCAACAAGTTCCAAAACACATAAGGGACTTCCAAAACTAACGCCGATTCATATCAAAACAACTCGGATTGACCTCAAATATTTCATACAAGTCACAAATGACATGACGGACCTAATCCAAAATCCGGTATCAGAATTCGACCCCGATATCAATAAAGTCAACTCCTCGTCAAACTTCATAACCTTCCAAACCTTCAACTTTCCAACTTGCGCCAATTCAAGCCAAAATGACCTACAGACCTCCAAATCAACATCCGGATACGCTCCTAAGTCCAAACTAACCATAGGGAGCTATTGGAACAGTCAAAACTCTATTCTAGAGTCGTACACAAAAGTCAAATTACGGTCAACTCTTCAACTTAAACTTCCAACTTTGCGACTAAGTGTCCCATTTCATTTTATAACTCACCCGAACCAAAACCAAACACCCTGGCAAGTCATATAACCACAATATAACATAGAGGAGTCAATAAATAGGGGAACAAAGCTAAAGTACTCAAAACAATCGGTCGGGCCGTGACATCAATCTGGCTAACTCTGGCCATTCTCAATAGTTTTTTTTCCTGCAAAACAAAGAAAAGGTTTTAAGAAAAGGAGAGGAAGAGGCGGCAGAGATGGGAGGTAGAAAGGTCGTCGATGGTGGTGTAGAAGTTGTCGGACGAGGATGAAATCCGGCGGTGACTGGTAAAAAGCAGCAACAGCAGTGTGGAGGGAAGAGGGTGAGAAAAGGATAGGTGGTGAGTGGGAAGGGATGTCCGTCTGCTGGTGGTCAGCTTTGCAGGTGGCGATGGCAGTCAAGAGCTAGATAGGAAAGGGAGTGGGAGTGGCGGCTAGAGGAGTGCCAAAATGAAGAGAGAAGAAGAGAGTTATAGGGTTTTTAAACCCTTTTAGAAAAATCCGATATAGTATATTTTTTTATATGAGGGTGTCTGCTTGTATTTTTATAATGGGTGTGTGTAAAAAATATGTGGCCCTTATTTAAGAAAAAATAAAAGGCAATATAAAAACAAAATATATGGTCAAAAGTGAAACCATCTTTTAAACCATGGGCAAAATCAAGTGCCATAATATCGTGTACTCTTTTTTTTATCTGTGTATGTATGTATGTATATCAATGTGGTATAGTTATCTTACCTATTAAGCTTTAGGAAAAGACAAAATAACGGTCTTTACCCATTGGGTAAAAAGTTTTACCTATTGGATAAAAAGAGGTCAAGTCACATCAAGATATCTTGTCACATCATAATGTCTTATCATATCAAGATGTCATGTCACATCAGGTGTGTTGTCATATCGGACGTTAATGGAAAACTAGGTTTGACTGGATTTGATCTGTATTTTAAAATAAATTCTACTGGATTTCATGTAATAAATAGACTGTGCTATAAATTACAAGATACAACAACAACAACAACAAAAAAAAAACAACCCTGTAAAATCCTACAAGTGGTGTTTGGGAGGGTAGAATGTACGCAGACTTTACCCCTACCCCCGAGGGGTAGAGAAACTATTTTCGAAAGACCTTCAGCTTAAGAAGACAAAAATAGATAATAGAATATATGACAACAACAAAAATCAGAAAAATAATATAAGCATCGCAGGAAACAGAAAATAGATGGAAAAGCAATAACAACAACCAGTAATAATGTCACACTACTATAAAAATGGAAAAATAGTGTGGACACAACATACACAACTAGTAGTCTAAGACAAAGCCTAATAGACTAGCCCCACCCCCTGTACAAAGGAGAAAAATGCTCGACTCCCTCCTAACCTTCAACCCTAATGCTCGACCTCCACACTTTCTTATCGAGAGCTATGTCCTCAAAATTTTTAAGTCGCACCATGTCCTGCCTAATCAACTCACCCCAATACTTCTTAGAATGCACTCTAACTTTTCCCATACCCGTGAAAGCCAACCGCTCACACCTTCTAACCGGGGCATCATGGTTTCTCCTCTGCTCGTGCCCGAACCATCTAAGCCGCGCTTCCCGCATCTTGTCGTCTATGGGAGCCACTGATAAGTGGGTATTTTACCAACTTATCTCGTCTTTAAATTTAGATTTTTGCTATGTTTGGTTGATAAAATCGTGTGTTTAATGTCATTTACTTCTATTTTACAGGTTGTATGTGATTTAGAAGTGATGGTGAAGAAACCAAGTGAAAACGAGTCATACAGGAGCTAAAATGAACAATGGAAATATGCCCGGTGATTTACCCTTCGCGAACGCGAAGAAGCAGAAAGCCAGATCTTCGCGAACGCGAAGTATACATCGCGAACGCGAAGCATCAGAACTCAAACTTTCACGAACGCGAAGGTACAAACGCGAACGTGAAGATGAAGGAAACAACCTTCCCGAATATGAAGACATAGTCGCGAACGCGAAGAAGAAACTGGGCAGTTCTAGAATTACACATTTTTTAACCCAAACCGTTTAATACACGACCTAGCTCATTTATAAATCATCTTTGGTAGATCTTTGGCTAATTTTCAATTTTTAGGCTAAGAGAGAACAAGTTTGGAAGCTAGGGTTCTTGCACATACACTTGGATTTTGATGATTTGAAGCTTTTGGTTAAGAATTTCTTACTCATTTGTGCTCATTTCTTCATTTTCTTGCTTTGTATTGAATATCTAAGTGTGTAGTATTTATTTCAACACTTGAATCTTATTTATGGGAATATTCATAATTAAAGCGTGGATTAAATACCTTGTTGTGTTTATGTATTGAATGATTTTGCATCTTTTATGAAGCGAGTTATTGTTATTTTAATTATTCTTGTTCTTTAATGTTTCCAAAGGGATTAGCTAACCCTAGGACTCGCCCATTAACTTCGAATTAATTTTGGGAAAGATTATTTGGGTGGGAAAGATTAATTAACAAGAACTTGAGGCATAAAACCCTCATTTAATAGATTCTACCTAGGGATAGGATTGAACTACTTGTAGCCATAATCGGGTGTACTTAATCTCCTAATTGTTTTAGGAATAATTCAATTAGGAAGCCTTGTTAATTTTTGGAAGAAGCTAATATAGAATTATTACCCGAGGCTAATTAACATAAACTCGCTCATATTTGTAAAATCGTGAAATACATTGGATCATTACTTGAGTGTAAATTCCCCGTGTATCCATACTTGTAGCCAATGATCATTTTACTTGTTTTCTAGGTTAGTTTACATTCCCGCATTTAGCTATAATATTTTCTCAAATCAATTCTAAGTGTTTGGCATTGCATAACAAGTGATAATTATCTTATATTCCGAATCGCCTACATATTGTTCTCTGTGGGATTCGACCCCGACTCATAGTTGGGTAAATTATATTGCATGCGACCGTGTCCATTTACTTTTTAGTAGTGGATTTGGATGTCATCAACCACACCCAGCTTCTCCCGAATATCTTCATTCCTAATTTTATCCAACCTAGTGTGCCTACGCATCCATCTCAGCATCCTTATCTCTGCTACTTTCATCTTCTGGATATGAGAATCCTTGACTGGCCAACACTCAGCCCCATATAACATGGTCGGTCTAACACCGCTCTATAGAACTTGCCCTTAAGTTTCGTTGGCACATTCTTGTCACATAGGACTCCAGAGGCTAACCTCCATTTCATCCACCCCACCCTTATACGATGTGTGACATCCTCATCTATCTCCCCATTCCCCTAGATAATTGACCTAAGGTACTTGAAAATTCCTCTCTTGGAGGTGACTTGTGAGTCAAGCCTCACGTCCAAGTCTGCTTCCCTGTCATGTCACTGAACTTGGACTCCAGATATTCTGTCTTAGTCCTACTCAACTTGAAACCTTTAGACTCAAAGGCCTGTCTCCATACCACCGGTCTCTCGTTAACACACCTCATCAATCAGAACTATATTATCAGCGAACAAGATACACCATGGCACCTCCCCTCGAATATGGTATGTGAGTGCATCCATCGCCAGGGCAAATAAGAATGGGCTGAGTGCAGATCCTTGGTGCAACCCCATAACAATTGTAAAATGCTCTGAGTCACCACCCACAGTCCTAACCCGAGTCTTATCTAGAAGATGATTATTTAAATAAGAAATATGGCTTGTAGTATTTATTAAAAATGCCAACTACTACAATAGTCTTATGTAATTGTTATTTTTATTTTTAAACAAATTGATAGAATACTCTAATATTTAAAAAATAGGTCAGTTATCAATAAATTATTTGAGATTTAAAAAAATGAACAAAATAGTATAGTATTTAACTAATTGCAATAAAATAATAAAAATTTCTATATTTTATAAAAATATAGATAATTATCAATAAATTGTAGTAAAGTTAAAAGTGTATAAACATGCTATATTTTACCACTAATGATTAGGAAGCCTGCAGAAGTTAATTTTAAAATATAGGGGGAGCCAAAATTGAGTGTCTACAAGAGGTACCAAAAGAATCTATGGTTTACCACGAAGCCGATTCTTTGCATCATACCACTTTAAACACTTTTCCTTTGTATGCACACTCCTAACCGTGTTGGTACAAACCGAGATAATGTCTTATTTTCTTCTCTTTTTTATTTTTATTTTATTTTTTGTGATTTTCATAAATGGGACCAACCCCAAGAAAAGGTTCTTTCTTGATTTTTGAATGATTGAAAACCCAACACACGAAAGGTTCTTGATTCTCGTATTGGTATTTTTGAAGATTCTAAATCGAACCTAGAAAGATTCTTGATTTTTTTTCTTTTAAAAGATGAAACCGAACCTTAAGGAAAGGTCTTGACTTTTTTATTTATTTATTTTGATTTTTTTTAAAAAGTAGACCGAACATTAAGGAAGCGTCTGGAGATTTTTTTTTTATATTTTCTTAAAAATTAAGACCGAACCCGAAGGAAGGGTTGTCTACTTATCTCGCTAAAATGAAAATCAGGTCAAGCATTTAAGGATGATTAGAAATAAAAGAAAATTATATTGAATTTCTTTCTTAAGAAGAAATCAACGGAATATATTTTTCGGATTTTGAATTTGACATCTCAAGGAAAGACTTCTGAGTAAGCAATAGAGGAATGTATATCTTTTTATTTTTGATTTTTTTTTTGGAAATGATCCTTTTGTAAATCTCTTTGGTTAATCGTGACCCAAGTGGTCATACTTGACCGATTCGTCCTGCTTAGGATGAGAAAAATAAAACGCATGACAGGTTGCCTATGTATTTTGACACAAGGTCAAGGATCAAGTAGGCGTAGTTCGTGAAGGTTAGAGAGTATAAGACGTATGGTTCAAAGATCCTTTTTACTCTCCTATTTTAAATGAATTGCAACTAACAATATTAACTGCATCAAAAACATGTACAAAAAGCAAGAGTATAGATAAACTCGGAGTGATGCCTTGTAATGTCCGTGGTTGGATGTGGTATACTTTAGAGTTGGAGAGTGAATCCATCCAGAAGATGTGACCCAGTTGTCCTCTTGAATAGTTATTTTATGATTTCTCGATTATTTGCAGGACAATATTTGTGGTTTTCTCCCAGTTGACTGCGGGGTTGTCCTGTTGCGACCTTCCGATTGTCCGCCGGAACCATTCGATTCACCTATCAAAATTAAAAAAATGTGTGAAAGCAAGGAAGTCATGAAAAATGATGGAGTTGAGAAGTATGGTTGTATAACCAATACTCCCCTGATTATCCGGCTGATGCTCCACAAAGCTCGATATAAGACGCTATCTCCTGTGAAGTCCAGGGATGGTGTACCTGCAGAATTTCAAGGAGAGAATGTTAGAGTCTATCTCTAGCGAGATTACAAAATTGAGAAGGTCCAGAGCTAGGTCGTGCAGTCAGTAAAGCATTCTATTGGGGACAGAAACTTGATGTTGGCATTCCTTGATAGTTCCAGAGATAATATTGTCCCTCCTGCATCCAAAGAAAAACTCTTAGATTTAAGGGAGGTGAACCAATTTGTGTTTACTCGATGCTTTGCTTGTTCTTCTTTGTTTGTTCGAGTCGTAAGAGCATGACACTCCTAGAAGGCTGGCTGACAACATGCCCGTGTAACAGAAAATTGGTAGACTTGTTTTTAATCCTTAAATTTTAGAAGTGGGAGTGACACACTATGGCTCTATAACCATATGTGTGAATAAAAGACTTGCATTCCGTATTTTGAGATTTAAGTCAATTTGAGGGTCATGGTAATACTTATTATATTTTGAGAGTTTGGACTTTAGGAAGAATTTGATTGACGCTTTTTGAATATTTTTGAGAGGTTGAGAGCGTCATTGCACTTTTCCAAAAAAACGCCCCACTTTTCAGTATTGAGGAAAAATAATTTGAAATAGCAGGGAGATCGAACCCTTATATAGGGTTGGCTATTTATCTTGCTAGGGCAAGAATAAGGTCAAAATGTAGTTTGGGCCAACTACTGAAATTATACGGATTCTGTATGGTTGTCATGAGTGGGTGATTTTTCTTTGAGAAGAAGTGTGCCTATGAATGAGAATTTTTGGGTGGGTGGGTGGAGACTAGTAGCTTCTGAATAAGATATAGATGGTAGCATAGCGCATGGGTCTGTCTCAATTAACGGGAGTTGGTGAAATTATGGTTTTTAAGAGTGTGTCAAATCATTAAAAGATGTACCAAGTTGAATTGATGTATCTTTGAAAAGGATGGTAAAGTCAAAATGATGATATGATTATGATGGATGGTCATGAAGACCAAAATGGTATGTGCATTTGAAAGGTCCAAGATTCAAGACAAGTCACCCCGAGTTTAGTCAGAAAAAGGATACCTAGTGGTGTCTGACAAGTGGAAGGTATATGTAACATATACACATACATAACAAAGAAAGAATATGTAGCAGATAAAGAATATGTAACAAGTAACGAATATGTAACAATTCATCCAGCTATAGCAAGCTGCAAGATCGTATGTACAATGATCTAGGGATTCTAAGAGTAGATTTATCGAAAGCCAAGCACGAGTTTGGGACAACTCTGAGATGGTATGTAGTTAACCTCGTATGCCAATCTCTGAAACAAAAGAGTTTTGAAAGAATGTATGGAGGGGTGAAAAGACAACCCTCATGTGACTTGTGTGTGATTTGTGTACGACCAAAACTAGATAGAAAAGTAATGGAATTTTTAATAAAGCAGTGAGACAGGGTTATGGGAGAGAATATACAACATAGTCATGTGTAAAGAATATACAACATAGGCCTGGGAGAAGAATATACAGCTTGAAGCATGTGATAAAGAAAAAATAACTTGAAGCATGTGATACAAAAAAATAAAAATTGGAGTATTGGAGAAGCTATAATCCCTAAAGTAATTGTAACGACCCGACAGGTCGTTTAGAATATCTACACTTCGCTCAGTATTCTGAGGGCTCGAGTATCGCATGATGTATTATAACTTGCATAAATTGTCGATGTTGGTTTTTCAAGTTATCCGGAATCGGTTTGGAAGAATGAACTTCAAGATTTGAGTTCTAAGTTGGAAGAGTTGACTAAGTTTGACTTTTCATCATTTGACCTCGGAATGGAGTTTCTTCAGTTCCGTTAGCTTTGTTGGGTGATTTTAGACTTAGGAACGCATCCGGATTATAATTTTGATGTTCCTAGTTGAATTAGTCTTGAAATGGCGAAAGTTGGATTTTTGGGAAGTTTGACCGGGAGTGGACTTTTTGATATCGGGGTCGAATTCCGATTTCGATAGTTGGAATAGGTCCGTAATGGCAAATATGACTTGTGTGCAAAATTTGATGTTAATCGGAGAGGATTTGATAGGTTTCGGCATCGGTTGTAGAAGTTAAAGTTTCAAAGTTCACTGATTTTGACTTGAGTTGTGATTCGTCATTTCGAGGCTGTGATGCGAGATTTGAAGCTTTGAGTAGGTTCATTTTGTCATATAGAACTTGTCTACAAAATTTGGCACCATTCGGAGTTGATTTGATATGGTTTGGACGCTCGGTTGCGATTCTAGAAGTTCTTGAAAGTTAGTTTGATTTTCATGCATTTTGGCATTTGGTTCGTGGTTTTAGAGATATTTTGATGATTTGAGCACGCGAGCGAGTTCGTGTTGTGTTTTTAGACTTGTGTGCATGTTTGGTTTGGAGTCCCGAGGGCTCGGGTGAGTTTCGGAATGGTTTTCATGAATTTTGATTTCTGGTTCTGGTTTCTTCGCATTTGCGATGTTATGGTCGCAAATGCGGCCATCACATTTGCGATGCCTAGGCGGTTGGGCAGCTCTCCGCATTTGCGATTGATCAGCCGCATTTTCGAAGGCTGGTCTTCGCATTTGCGATGTCTTTATCGCAGATGCGACCTCAGCAGAAATCCTTCAGGTTTGCAATTGCGATGAATCCTTCGCATTTGCGGGGTTCACAAACACAAACCCCATATCGCAAATGCGACATCTGCAACCTGTTAAGTGCTGAAAATTCCGAGTTTTTGCTTCATTTTTCATATTTGAACCCTAACTTCGAGGTGAGGCGATTTTGAGGGGGGATTTTCATACCAAAACATTGGGTAAGTATCTTTAATCAATTTCCAACTATATTTTATGATTTTATACAAGATTTAACATCAAATTCATGAGAAATCTATGGAAAAATTTGGGGATTTTTTCAAAGTTTTGAAAAATGAAAATTTAGGATTTGAGAGTCGAATATGACTCGAATTTGAAAAACAAACAAATATTTGGACTCGTGAGACTATAGGTAGTCAAGACCTACCCTTGGACCCGAGTTTTGACCGGGCGGGCCCGGGGTCTGACTTTTGTTGACTTTTGGGAAATCTAATAAAAAATCACAGCTTTATTAATTAAAATTGTTTTCTCTTGCATTGTGTGATGTATTCAAGTCGTTGATGGCTAGATTGAGCCGGGCGAAGGTGAATTTTTAAGGAAAAAGGCTAGAGTGAGTATTGAGTTAGCCGAATCGAGGTAAGTGTTTTGCCTAACTTTGTTGAGGGAACTTTTCCTCCTATTTGTCATTGTTTGCTACATGCGGGGGTGATACATATATGAGGTGATGAGCGTATATGTATGTGCCGGGTTTAATCATGCTCGGGGGTGGATTGTGTTATAATTGTGTCTTGTAGAATTACATAACTTCCTTGCTTCATGCCTCACTTGATTTACCGATATAAGAACGTAGTATAACATGTTAGTAATCAAGACTTAGCCTAATATAACTTGATCAAATTTGATAAAATTCTGAGAATACATTGACATGTCTAGTTTGGTCATTTCTATGTGTCATCACCACTACGTTGCTGCGGTCGATATTTTTAGATGCTGGATTCTATACTTGTGTTGCTGATAAATTGTGAAATTCGTGAAAGTACTTGAGTTATACGGCCCTTGAGGGCTTATTGAATCATTGTTGGCTTAGAAATTTCGTGATATAGAATTTGTTGGAATATTTGTTTGAACACTCCCCTCGATGTTATTTATACTTCCTGCCTTGTCATTTTATATGCTTGGTAAGGAAGAGTGTAAAGCACGAAGGGTGATGCCATGCCGTTTCATATACATTATTATGTGAGGAAGAGTGTGAAGCACGAAGGGTGATGCCGTGCCATTTCATATACATTATCATGTGAAGAAGAGTGTAAAGCACGAAGGGTGATGCCGTGCCATTTCATATACATTGTCATGTGAGGAAGAGTGTAAAGCACGAATGGTGATGCCGTTCCATTTCATTTATATTGTTATGCTTTTAATATTGTAAGGTCATGGCATGAAGGGTGTTTCCGTGCAGGTGAGGATGAGGGACATGCATTATGATGTGATATCTGTTTCCGTGTATACATTTCTGCCTTTACCTTGAGCTGTTATTGTCGCAATTAAATATTCTGAGTGATATGTTGTTATTGTCCCGTACTTGACCTCTATCTCCACTGTTGTTGTGTTGTCCATGTCTTTTACTTTCTTAACTTGCATATACCATTCCCATTTCCCCGCTTTTGAAATTATACTCATGTCATACCTATTCTGTCGCACTCTAGTTTAAGCATTCCATCATGCTAGTCATTCATGCCCTTACTTGTTAACTTGTGAAGATCATGTGTTTCCTTCTTATTTGTCATATTTGTACTTAGGCCTCCAGTATACTAGTTAATTGACGTTGATACCCCTTGCTTCCCAATTATTGTTATTACTCACGTGCTTTCCGTTTAGTCCTTTACTGTTGCCCACATGTATATCCTTGTCCATTGTTGTTACTTGCATATTTCCTACTTTGTAACTCCTGTTATTGTGTTTCTGTCATATGGTTGGTTCTGTTATACGTACATTTGGAAGGATGAGTTGAACGCACGAAGGGTGTTGCCGTGCTAATTGAATTGTTACATAAATTTATTCATACATGGTGAGGATGAGATAGAAGCACGAAGGGTGTTACCGTGCCATGTGACTTGATATTTTGGATATACTTCTTATGCCAAGAAAGATTGTAAATCTACTACCGTGATTCCTTTTAGTAATTGTTGACTCTCTCGCAGAGTGGTATACAGTACTTTTATCTGTTATGCTTTGAACTGTTTTTACTATTAATCTAATGTATAGGTTATAATAATAAGCATCTTTTAACTAAAAGTCTCGTCACTACTTCGAAGAGGTTAGACAAAATACTTACCAGTACATGGGGTCGGTTGTACTGATACTGCACTTCTGCACATTACGTACAGATTTTGGAGCGGAGCTGCTGGTGACGTCGGGTGCTGATTCGGAAGGTGTTTGTGCGTTGGGATATAACTGCCACTTGTCCTTGGTAGCTTAGGCTATTGCTAATCTATTTGTAACCTTCAAACAGAACGTGTATTTATTTGTATCAGTTTGAAATTCAAAATCTTAGAAGCTCCTGATTCGTACTACCAGATCTTAGGTATACTTGTAAATGTTCAGTTATCGATTCTCTTTTCTCTTATAATCTCAATTGAGTTGTATTTTTCTGTTAGTTGGCTTACCTAGCGGGTGAGTTAGGTGCCATCACGACTTGTAATTTTTGGATCGTGATAGTAATTAATCAAATTCGTTGTGGTTAGAACTGACCTCCCTATCAGAGGGAATGTTGTTGCATCCTATTTACACCAGTTAAAACAAAATATAACTTATACTACTCTACAAGGTTAATTAGAATAGTAGAATCACCACCTAGTAATTAAGGTATATTAGGACACTTAAAAATGTTATACACTGTATGCCCTGATTATGATCTGCAAAACTGTTGAGATTCTGAGTAAAGGTTCAAGTTATCTCGAGGGGAAGGGGTTAAGCATCCCTTAAGGTCCACAAAAGGTGGTTCCCGGTAGGGATTGATTAACTAAATGAGGGATTAAGTAAAGAAAGATTGATTTGTTATTTGCAAAGAATTGTAAACAATATGTACAAAGGTGTAATAAATAAAATGTGCAAAAAATATATTTTTTGATGACTAGGTGAAATATAAAAAAAATATGTATTAAAAGATGAAGTGTATATAAATTAACCAAATAAACTTTGTGTCATTATCCAAAATCCCATCGAGTCGCGATGGCACCTAATCCAACTCACTAGGTAAGCGAAATAGTATAAGTCACTACTATAATGAAAAATCATAAATATTATTAATAAAACCGTGAAAGAGTTCAATACAACTATCCCGAGGACAGGTAGTACAAGTCATGAGCCACTATGATTTAGATTTACAAAACTGCTAAAAGAAATAAATACAACATCTGTTTGAAGGTTACATAAACCAAAATTAGGTCCTAATCTACCATGGACAAATGGTAGCTTGAATCTGGGATGCAACTAGAACTCCAATGCCTGCCTTCGTCATCTACAATAGCTCGGCTCTAAGAATTTGCACACAAGGTGTAGAAGTGTAGTATGAGTACAACCGATTTCATGTACTCAATAAGTATCTTTACTAACCTTAGAGAAGTAATGAAGAGGTTTTTAAGTCAAAAGATACTCACTTTGTAGAACCTGTGCAACTCAATAACATGTATAAGACATAGAAAAATATTCCAAAAAGAAAGTTACGGACTACAGAATATCAACAGTAACAATTGGGATAGGATAATAAACAACTCTACCAATTAAACATGTTCCACAAATACAACCTGCACCAACCCCGCTCTCAAAGTGTTATGCTCTATATAATATGTGTGCTCAATACTCACACATGACTGTAAATCTGTGCCAAACAAGATCCGATCCGTATCAATTGCCAAATAACATGTTCAAGAGGAATTTTCAAGAATCAAATATATCAATACATTATGACAACTTCCTTATTATGTCAATCTGATATGCTACCAACAACTCAACAAAAACATGAGATATCAACTGAATGTAGAAAAATTCATCATTGTCAACAAATCATCAAGTAGAAGTAGGGGCATGTGATAGCATTTAAAATTCAACTAACAACTCATTAAAAATACAAGACGGAGTTTTAAGAAAACATGCATATGATTAGAATATCAACTCCGTTGCAATACATAAACAACTTTAATAAAGACTTCCCCAAAAAATCACATAACATCATCAATAATGCCACCCTTATTTCGCTACATGTGAAATACCCTCCTTATTTTTCACATGCACATATCACCAACCTTATTTTTCCACGTGGGCAACCCAAGAAAATGCCACCCTTATTTTGCCCCATGCGCACAATAATAGACACAATTGCACAAAAAAGACCTCGGGCTGACACACCCAATCAATCCGCTCAGCATGTCCACATGTGTCACAATATCATCATAATCGCATGGCAATGATCTCGTACCATAATCACAACAATGCAAGATAACGAATTATCATCGAGAGGTATATCTTCATAACTCATCAATAAAGTGCACAAGGAAATGATAACAATAATAATGAGGGTGGGGTTCAACATATAAAATATGACTACGGCTAAATCAATTATAGAAACTAAGTTCAAGTGGTCATACAAAGGATCATATATGTGTCACAGAGTACACACGTCCAAATCAAGGCACAACACAAGAATAAGTACGGATATGTATTCATAACATATGTGTATCTACCTTCGAGGCTAGTTTAGCATAAATCTCAAAATTAGTTCATCATGTTCAAACTAAGGCACTAGTAGCTTTAACATTTGCTCTAGCATGGTTTATTACGCTCACTTAGTCAATAAATTGAATAATATATAGAATCAAGTAGAACACACAACCCAACAAGGCATAAAGTAATCTAAAATCTGCCCTGAGCATGGATACCTATGGAACATGTATATACGCTCGTCACCTCATATATACATCACCCGCACATGTAACAAATAATATCAATTATTAGGAAAAAATTTCTCAACCAAAGCTAGGCCAGGCACTTACCTCAAACAAGCCAAATCAATATTCTATAAAAGCCTTCCTACGTGAATCGACCTCGAACATCTCGAATCTTGCAAAAATAACTCAATAACATCAAATAGTGCTATAGCAATCAAATCCAATTAATAAATGTCGAATCTTTAATCAAATACTCAAAGTCAACCAAAAAGTAACGAGCACGTGCACTAGAACTTGAAAAAACTCACAAATCTGGAATACCCATTTTAATACGAGTCCAAATATATAATTGGTTTCCAAATCCAACCTCAACTTTATGTTCAAAACCCCAAAATTTATTCTCTTAAAATCAAGTAAAAAGAACCCAATTTTTCACTTAAAATCCATGATTTAGGGGTAATAATCTATGAAAAAATAAAATATATAATCAAAACAAACATAAAATTAGTTGCCCTCATGATTTGGTTGTTCTCCTCCAAAATTATCTTACTTGTGCTCCAAGAACTCAAAAAGTGAAGAAAATAAATTCAAAATCCCCAAATTGGTTGTTTTAAAGTGTTACACCCCATGTTATCGTTTGCAAAACTCGTAAGTCAATTGATGTAAGCTCAGAATTGAGATCATCTTCCAAAGTATATAATGTAAGTTAATCATGTTACCTTGGAGTTTACAAATATTTAAGATCGTGAACTGCAAGTACCAAGAAGGTTGGAAGGTTTACAAGCTTAAACGAATCGAAGAAAATAAGTTTCGTCGAAAGTCGGCAAGATGGGAATGTTATAACCCATACTTTTAGGGTGAGACTAGGGTGCAAAATATGATAAAAAGGTGATATTATAAGCTATTTTAGTTCTATGATATTAGTGTGTTAAGTGTTTACCTCGAAATACGAGTAACAATTAAATTTGATTTGTGGTTTTAAAGATATGTGATTCAGTTCTATATCAATTAATAATCAAGAAGTATAAAGTATAAATGAAGGAAATAAGTGAATCAAACCAGTGTTACTTAAGCAGTATCAACCTCGAGCTCAGTGACCTCGAGATGAATCAAGAACAATAAAGTTAAAGGACAATTATGATGAACAATGAGCAAAAAGTAGAGAGTATATTCTTTGCCAATAATTAGATGATGTTTACAAATGATTGGGGTCCCCTTTATATAATAGGGGAACCCTAAATAAGGTACATTTCTATTTACTGTAAGGAATCTAATTGGGACAGCTGTATAACTGCCTAGTACGGACTTGTACTAATTCGTACAAATCAATTCCGGAATTTATGCGATGATCTTCGGGACGTGGCGGGAATCTTGTCCTTCTGTAACAAACTCATAACGGCACTGTCCTGGAGTCGGCCGTACTTGGCTCCGATGTTCCTCGAGCACTTAGGTCTTCGAACCTCTTATTCTACCTTCGAACCCGAGCTTGGCTCTGATATTCCTCGAGCACTTAGGTCCCCGATGCGACCTCTCGAGCCTATAGATCGGAGGCTTATGATTTTGAACGTATAAAGATAGTCCCCGCGTTTCTTAGAGTAAGACGATAAGAAATGACTTGATCTTTGATGCTTCGACGCCTTGAGCCTGATGGCAATCTCGTGATGTCAGCGGCTGAAGTGAATGAAAAAGTTGCTTTCGCATAGCTCCCAAGGTCATTAATTGGAGGCAGCTGATGGTCGGCTATTTGGCTTCCCCAATACGCTTAAGCGGCCTCTATAAATAGGCCAATTTCACAATTTTTACAAACTTTACTTCCCAAATCATTCTTGAAATCTCTTTAGCTCCTTCAACTTCTTTGAGTTCACCTTCTTCTCAATTTGTTCTTACTACAGCATCTACTCTTTCTCCTCTTTTAAATTCATAAACCGCCATGGCTAAAACATCTAACACTGTTCCTCAAAAAGAAAAACACTCTTCGTCATCACGGCCGGCCAGAAGTAAAACGGTGGTTCCACCTCGTATCAAGGAGTGTATTCCCCCGCCGTGCGAACTAACATCCAATCTCAAAGTCGATAAACCTGCATCGACACCAGGCCGATGTGAGCCCATGTCCCGATACATCTGTTTCATAACCGAAAGAGAGCTTGAGCAGGTAAAAAAGGACTGCAACTGGGAGAATAAAGATGTGGTGATCCCTTCCCCTAAAGAGGACATCACCACTCATAAGGCAGGGTACTTAAGCGTGTATACCTACCCATTCACGCAGGGTTCTGCAGATCCAGCTCTGGGTCCCATAGATCCAGTTATTCTTGATTTTTGCCAACAATACCAGGTGACGCTTGGCCAAATCTACCCTTCATTCTGGCGCATCGTCAATCTGATCAGGTACTTCTCGAGCTCGGTCGAGGGGATGGCTTTTACCCTCGACCATCTGATCAGGCTATACAGCCCTCATCTTTATCTAGGAGGCCTGATAAAGCTGCAATGCCGGTCCACGAAATCTCTTTAATCCAGCATCGATGAGGACAAGGGCCGAGGATGGATGAGCCGGTTTGTCCAAATCAGGACCTCCGACCTAATTCCTGCTGAGAGGATGCCATTCCCCGAGGAATGGAACATGAAACGTAAGTACAATTTTATCGATAGTGACTTTATATTCTGCTTTCCCTACTCTTTCTCGATCTCATCCTTGCCTCGATCTAATCATTTTCCAATGGTGTAGCTATTGCTTGGTTTCCCAGTGCGGTCCCAGACTTCGAGGGTTGGGTCCGAAAACTGGCATCCACTTCTTCATATGCGGAGCGCAACTAGCGTGGCCTGGCCAAAGGTCGATGGAAGGCTAAAAACCATGGTGAGTTTTCTTGTTTGTATACTTATGTTTCTTAGCGAAATACTTACTTTATCTTTATGCAGGCCTCGGAGATGTCGTTGCTATGCGGCCGCCCCCGCCCGGTGAAGAAGAGATCCCAAAGCCTTCCAAGGAAAAGAAAAGAAAGAGGGGGTCGCCTGCGAATTCCCCGAAGCCAAAGAAAAGCAAGGCTCGAAAACCTAAGGCCGATACCATGGCCCTGTCTCCAAAAATGGCCCAACGCCTTCGGGATGAGGAAGAGGGGGAAGATGATGACTACCTATTGGTAGTTCGGAAAAGAGAAAGCGCTAGCGCTTCGAAGACCGCTAAACCGATGGTGGCTGATACGGTTCATTCTCGAACCGATGAAATCTCTGAGGGGAGTTCGAGCAAAGTCCCCGAGCCATCGGGCAGCAAAAGAGCACCTCGTCTTGGAGGTCATTTAGAGGGCGAGATCGAGGGGCCTGATTCCGAGTCTCTCCAAAGAGAAGAGCATGTCCCTAGTGGATTACTTGGGGTAATCAATATGGATGAATCGCCGCCTGGTCCTGAGTTCTCCGAAGGGCAATTCCGAGACGCCCGAAACATGAGAACTCCCGATGTGGGAACGAGCCACGAGGGGAATGATATCTTTCGAGAGTGCCTTGCAGGGGTCGAAGATGGTCCCGACCCAGATGCCTTATTTATTTTTGATGAGGCCCAGCGGCTTTTCAAACAAGTAATTTTCTACCCTTAATATTATGCCTGCGCTTTATCTTTGTTGTTCTGAGTCTAACTTTTCCCTTTTGTGAAGGCTGTGACGCTCCATCGAGAAGCGTTTTCCAAGTCTCAAACCGAGCTTGCTCGATGTGAGGTCGAGCTCAAGAAGCTCGCAGAAGAGAGGGATGGCCTTAAGCGCCTTTATGTTCAAAAAGAGGAGGAGATCAGGGATCTCGGAGTTGAGTTGGAGAAGGCTCATCGAGGACAGACCGAGCTTGTTGAAAAGGTAATATACCCTTTGAGGATGTGTTATGCATTTATCCGATTAAGTGGCTAACACTTCAACTTTGCAGGCCCAGCAAAAAGGCGAGCTGGTGGAGCAGCTCCGAGAGGAGCTCAAGATGAAGGAGGCCGAGACCCTAGGGTGGAAACAAGGCATGGACCGTCTCGCCTCAGAGAAAGATACTCTTCGGGAGCAGCTGACTTTGATTGAATGCCAGCTTCAAATTGTAAAGGAGGAAAGCCTGGCTCGAAGCCACGTAATCGAGGAGCTCGAAGCTAAATCTGTTGTTGAGCTTGCAAAGGCCAAATATGATGCAGAGGCATTTGTGTCTTCGTATCGAGCTGACGCTAAAGCTGCTAGTGCTCGGGCATAGGAGATCTCTGCCGCAGCCGAAGTCAAGTTATCATGTGCTCTCGATCATGCCAGCAACAGTCCCGAAGAGAAACCCTCGAGGAGGTGCATGCTCGTGGCTTCAACCTCTCAGCCAACATTGAAAAAGCAAAGACCTTGGAGGAAGAGGCTGCCGCTTTTCTCTCTGATGACGAGGATTCAGCTAGTGGCTCCGAGAGCGGAGGAGATGAAGATGAAGTCCCTGAGGAGGAGGTTCCGGAAGATGCAGCTCCCGAGGGTGTGGCCCCGAAGTAGATTTAGGTTCCTTTATTTTGTTTTTGTGTTTTTGTTCAAGTTCCCTTTGTGGGTATTGTAAATATATTTTGTAAACATCTCTATAAATATAAAGGATTCCTCTTCTTCATCTTCAATTTGTGTCGAATTCCATTTCGTCTTCATTTGTGAAAAATTTTGATAACAACCCTTAGGTTTTTATTGATCAATGGGCGATCTTTATAATAGAATACCTCTTAAAGTTTTTGTTAATCCTCGAGCTAAGCTTAAGTTGATTTGACGCGATCTTGGAATGATGGGACTCTTGAGTCCGAGTTGAGTGAGAGCAAGGTCTCGAACCCTATATGTTTTGGCCCTTAGGCTCTTTTATATCGGCCCTTAGGCTCTTTTAGGTTGTCCCTTAGGCTCTTTAGGTTCGCCCTTAGGCTCTTTAAGTTGGCCCTTAGGCTCTTTAAGTTGGGCCAATTCGGCCTCTAAAGCAGCTATAATTTTTTCCTCTTTTCGGCTAAAAGACTTGGTGAAAAATTTTTTATTCCTTAGCATGTGTTTTTTGTACCCGTTTGGTTTTTCGAAGGTTCGATCGATTGGAACCTTATTTGTAATTCGTTTGTGTAACGATAATCGAATACCTCTTGAGGTTTTTTCGAAGGCTGATTTTACCGTAGCCTTTAAATTATTCGAGGAATGATTTTATTGAAGCCCTTTATCATTTGCTTTTGCCGAGGGTAGCCTGGTTTAACCGATTTTTTAGAGTTTTTGAAGGCCTTTAATTTATGGCGGAAGTCGGACGTCTCTAAGCCGCATTATTTTGGCCGTAGCCTTTTTATATGACCGTAGTCTTTAATATGGTCGTAGCCTTCGGGTATGTCTCTTGGACTTGTTTCCCGATAACCTTTCAAACTTGTTCGAAAGGTTAGTCCCCGAGTATGATGGCCTTGGCCTTTACATCGAGGGGTGTGAGCACGTGATTTTTGCCCCATATGAATTACTCCTACAGAATTCCAAAGAATTATATTTTTTCTTTTAATTGTTTGTCATTTTAGGAATTATTGTAGAATTTTCTTATTTTTTTGTATTTTTTTGTACATGTTTAATTTTATTTAATTCATGAAAATACAAAAAAATACATTGCATTTGCATTTAGAATTTTATTTTATATTTTTAGGTTAATTAGTAAATTAATTGTTTTATAAAAATAAAAAATCACAAAAAATAATTCACTTTGCATTTTTAACTTTTTAATTTTATGTTTGTAGTTTTTTTTAAATTTGGGAATTAATTAATTTTAGTAAATACTATGTTGAGTAATTAATCTAATTTGGTAAGTTAATTTAGTTTAAGAATTAATTTAGGTTTTTATTTTAATTTGAAAAGGATTTTGAAAAGAAAAGGAGAAAAGAAAAGAAAATCAAAAGAATTGCTGATTTGGGCCAATTTGTACTAGCCCAAATGACCAAACCCCCTGAAACCCGTTCAATCCAGCCCAAACCCACATCCCCAACCCGGTCCGCCCTTTTTATTAATCAAACGACACCGTTTGGAGTTCCCCCCACTTAAATTCAATCCCAACCTTCCGTCCCATCTGATCTAACGGTTAAAATCACTTCTCCCATTTTTATTAAAATTGTCCAAAAACCCTAGAGACAACCCAGTCCAAACTCATCTACCTCTGTCTCTCATCTCCTTCATGTAAACCCTAACGCCGCCTCTAAAATCCGCCATTTTCACCGGCGAAAGAACTCCAAATCTTCACCAAAACTACACCATATAACCCTCACTCACCCCTGACCCCTAATCCATCACCATATTCCCTCAAATCATCACCAAACGGGGCCAATTTCGGATCTAAGAAGGCAGAAAAGGGAAACAAAAAAATCATCCGAGTTTTTTCCAGTTTTGACAAGTGATTAAGAGTCAAAACTGGCCTTGCTCGTCTGTTCTTGACAAGAACACATGATTGAGGCCAATTTCGGCTCAAAATCAAGAAATCCGAGATCTTTCAAGCCATGTTCATTCGCGTTTTTCTGTAGGTACCTTCGTTCTTCTACTTTTCCCTGTTCTTTTGATCTCCCTGTTTTCATCTCTTTCTGTTTCTTCTTTTCTTTTTTCTTTATTATATTTTTTCATTTTTCTGTTGCATGATTAGATTAAGAACAAATTTAGTTGTGTTTGTTTTGGTTCTTATGTTTAGTTTTAATTAGTTCCTTTCTCCTTTTTGTTTTTGGTTTCATTCCGAAAAGTTTTCTGGTTTTTGGCAACTCCGTTAGCCTATTAACTTTGTGAGTTTTGATTTTGAATGGGATTTGGGCTCTGTCAACAGAGGCCCAAGGAGGGGAATCAGGCCGGGTTTGCAAACCTGATTTGGGGTTGATTATTTGGGTCAACTTGACCCGTATCCAGTTCTAAGGGTAAATAACATAAGCTTAAAGGGTAATTCAGGGTTTTTAGTTTAGGGAATCTTGTGTAACTGATTTAGGAAGCTGCCTGGAAAGTGGATTTAGGACTAGTTAAAAAACAGATTTTAAAATCAAGGACTCACTAGCAAAAATGAAAATTAAAAAATGAGTAATGGGCAAAATCTGAAATTATTTCTGCTGCCCTAAGAAGCCTCTATAAAAGGCCCGTTACTTCATTCTCAAGTCAGATTTCAGAGAATACAACACTAAAAAAGATTAGAAAATGGCTGAGCTTCTTTTTAGACTCTAAAGACTGAAAAAATTGTTTAATATTCTTGGTTTTGTTCTTTAAATTCCCTGTTAGTCAGACCTTTCGAAGGCTTCAAAGAATTGTATTCATTCTGGTTTCAAAATGGTTTGAAAGCTTGGTTTGTTGCTGCTTGTTGTTGCTGGAATACTGTTGCTGTCCTACTTCTAATTTCAAGCTCCTTTTCTTGTTGTTTTGTTGCTATAACCAGGTATTACACTCAACCATGAAATGCAAAGCTGAGACATTGTTGGTTGGATGATTGAAATATGGATCTATGTTGCTTTTCGTTTAGAACACCATCATGTTTTCTTTCCATTCTCTTCTTCTTCTTCATCTGTTTAAAGTTTTCATGTTATTATATAAAGTGAAACCTATTTTGGTTCGGTTTTTAAGTTGAAAGTAAGCAATGAAGTCTTCATGTGTACCTAAAGACTGGACTGTTATTTAGCTTGTATATATGGGCTGTTTTAAATTTTAGATTGAACATTAGTACAAGTTATGATGAAAATGTCAATTCTATAGCTGGATTTATTCTTCACTAGCATGACTGTAATGTACACAGTACTGGAGGTTTCAGAAGTTCTGATTTGGCATGGAAGTCTCAATTGAAAGTGCCATTACACATTTTGCAAACAATAGTTAGTCTCTTTATAAAAAAAAAATACGAACATCTGTCTTTCAAACTCCACTGATCCAATTTTTGTTTTAAAATGAAGTTGTTTGTTCCATGTTGTCAAAGTGATGGGGTTCCAATTTTTCTTTAGCATTGGATACATTATTTTAGAGTCATTGTATTGTGCATTTCGGTGCAAAACTCGTGCACTTTAGTTCAAAGATTCTGATATTTGCAGTATTTGATTGGGAACATTTAAAATTTGGACCCTTGAAAGAAAAACTGGGCCTGCCGATGGCCCAGGTCATTTTTGACCAACTTTGGACCCTTACTGCTCGAATTTCTCTGACCATGCGTTTGGGCTTGACTTTGGGAAGCCCATTTGATGACATCCCCGTTTCCATTTTATTTGCATACTCAATGTTGTGATGGGCTGTTTGTGGCCCAGTTCCTCTCATTTGGATTAGTGCAAGTTGGATTGACATTAAGCCCAAATTCTTGTAACTAAGAGCTCCTTTTTGGCCTTAATTAATTAAGCTTTCTTAGGTTGAGGTGGGCCATATTAAATAACACCAATAGTTTATGGACCTCAAAAGATTAGTTCAAACACCCTTTAAAATTAGACTTGAGGTGTGCCATAGTGCAAAATTAGATAACCCATGGCCCTCGGATAATTAATTTTAACTCTTTAGAAATCGAGGTGTGCCATCAGTTGAATTTTCCATGGCCCTCGCAAACCTTGTTATTAACTTGAAAGTTGCGTAGTTGCTTTAGGCGCGCTATTTAAATTGATTTCCTTATTTATTAAACTCGGGTGTGCATTTCATGTGACCCAATTTCAATTCTCAACAACGTTAAATAAAATGTGTCGTGGACCGCGGGTGCATTTCACGTGGCGTGGTTCAAGACGTGTTTTAGATAACGTCGAATCTTCCTAAAATTAATTAAAAGCGGTCAATAAGTTAAAATTCATATAGGTTTAAAATGTGTAATTAAAATCAGATAATAGGCCAATTATAATAGTTTAAGCGACCGTGCTAGAACCACGGAACCCGGTAATGCCTAACACCTTCTCTCGGGTTAACAGAATTCCTTACTTAGAATTTCTGGTTCACAAACTTCAAAAGGAAAGTCGAATTTCCTCGATTTGGGATTTTAAAATAAACCGGTGACTTAGGACACCAAATAAACTATCCCAAGTGGCGACTCTGATAAATAAATAATCCCATTTTGAATAATGTCACTTAAAGTGGAAAAACTTCCTTATATACCCTCGGGTGTGTAAAAAAGGAGGTGTGACAAGGGGATGCCTCTTTGAGGTCTTATGAGTTTGAGTTTTTGATGACTCGGATGTGTTGACTGTCGGTGACAGTCCCCGAGTATTTCGGGGGTGTATTTGCGTTCTGGCTCTTGAGCCGTTTCCCATAGGATTATAAGTATGAAGCTCGTATAATAGTAGACTTCTTTGAGACACAAAGTGTTTTGATATAGAAAGAATGCTTCTTTGAGTAATTGATACATGCGTACATGTTTTGCCGTCGGGGCTCGACTATTCTATATGGGCACGGTTCATCTGACTGTTTGGCCCATTACAAAGTTCTCCTATCGAGGCCCTCTTTAGCGTGAAGTATTTTCCTCGAAAATGTAACCTCCGAGGGTGATGCCCCCCAGTATTCGAGGTTGATTGAAAAGAAGCCTTGGATACTGTTGAGTTCTCCTTAGGTAGCATATAGTTGTTGCCTTGTTAAAAACTTCGCCGGTAAAATCCATTTGGGACAAAATCCGGTCTAAGGGAAAAAGAGTGCAACGCATGCTTTAAAACCTAAGGCCTTCGTGTAAAAAGGTGCCTTCGATAGCTTTGATCGAACACCTGCAATGGGTTAGCTTTAAATTCAAATGAACAAAAAAAGAAAGTCATACCTTAGCAATAGTATCGTTTGAGTAATGATACGTTCCAATTGTTTGGCAATTGATCACCTTCCATTGTGCTAAGTTTGTAAGATCCTTTACCGACAACTCCGAGGACTCGGTACGGTCCCTTCCAATTTGGGCCCAGTTTTCCTTCATTCGGGTCTCGAGTATTGAGGGTGACTTTCCGTAGAACTAAGTCCCCGGTTCCAAAGTGTCGAAGGGTGGTCCTTCTATTGTAGTATCTCTCCATTCTTTGTTTCTACTCGGCCATCCGAACAAGTGTTGCCTCTCGTTTTTCATCTAATAGCTCAAGGCTAGTATTCATAGCCTCGTGATTTGACTCCTCCATTGCATGCCGAAACCTGGCGCTGGGTTCTCCGACCTCGACAGGGATTAAGGCCTCGGAGCCATATACCAAAGAGAACGGGGTGGCCCCCATGCTGGACTTTGATGTCGTTCGATATGCCCAAGCGACCTCGGGTAGAACTTCTCTCCATTTTCCCTTTGCATCGTCCAACCTTTTCTTTAAATTTTGGATGATAGTTTTGTTGTGGACTCGGCCTGTCCATTTCCGGTTGGGTGGTATGGTGTTGACAAGATCCTCTTAATTTTATGTGCTTTGAGGAACTCCGTTACCTTGCTGCCGATGAATTGCTTTCCATTGTCACATACAATCTCGGCAGTTATCCCGAACTGGCATATAATGTGGTCCCAGATGAAGTCAATAACTTCCTTTTCTCTGACCTTCTCAAAGGCCTGTGCTTCCACCCATTTAGAAAAATAATTAGTCATAAACAAAATAAATTTAGCTTTACCTGGGGCCGTTGGTAGAGGGCCGACGATGTCCATCCCACATATCATGAAAGGCCACGGGGATAGTACCGAGTGGAGTTGATCTCCCGGCTGATGGATCATCGGTGCAAACCGTTGGCACTTATCACATTTTTGACAAACTCCTTAGTATCTTTTTCCATGCTGTCCCAGTAATACCCTGCTCTAATAATTTTACGAACCAAAGATTCAGCGCCAGAGTGATTTCCGCAAGTACCTTCGTGGATTTCTCGTAGAACATAATCGGTGTCCCCCGGCCCTAAACATACCGCCAATGGCCCATCAAACGTTCTTCTGTATAATGTTCGATCTTTGTCTAACGCGAACCTAGCGGCCTTGGTTCATAGGGTCCTCGATTCTTTGTGGTCCGATGGGAGTTTTCCATTTTTCAAATAATCAATATTCTTATTCCTCCAGTCCCAAGTCAAACTTGTTGAATTTATCTCGGCATGCCCCTCTTCAACCACAGATCTCGATAACTGGACGACAATCCTCGGGACGAAATCATCTTCTTCAACCGAGGATCCCAAATTAGCAGGTGCATTGGCCTCGCTATTTTGTTCTCGAGGCACGTGATCCAGAGTCCACTCCTTGAAGCGGTGCAAAGTTACTTGTAGCTTATCCAAGTACCGTTGCATCATATCCTCTCGAACTTCAAAACTATTGTTTACTTGGTTTACCACCAACAGTGAATCGCACTTGGCTTCAATGACTTCTGCTCTCAAGCTCTTAACTAGCTCGAGACCTGCAATCATGGCCTCATACTCGGCCTCATTATTAGTCAACCTAGAAGTTTTGATAGATTGTCTAATAGTACTACCCATAGGTGGCTTTAAGACAATGCCAAGCCCGGACCCTTTCACATTCGAGGCACCGTCCGTGAAAAGGGTCCATACCCTCGATGATGTACCCGATATTAGTAGGAGTTCATTATCCACTTTGGGTACGAGGGTCGGCGTAAAATCGGCCACGAAATTAGCGAGGATTTGCGACTTGATGGCCGTTCGGGGTTGATATTCGATATCTTACCCACTAAGTTCGACGGCCCATTTGGCCAACCGGCCCGATAGCTCGGGCTTATGCAAAACATTTCGAAGGGGGTAAGTTGTTAATACACAAATGGGATGACACTGAAAATATGGCTTTAGCTTCCTAGATGCGCTTATCAATGCAAGTGCTAATTTTTCTAAGTGAGGATATCTAGTTTCAGCATCTCCTAGAGTTCGGCTTACATAATAAACAGTGAATTGCGTACCTTGCTCTTCTCGAACTAGTACCCCACTTACCGCTATCTCGAATACTGCCAAGTATAGGTAAAGTTTTTCATCTACCTTCGGGGTGTGAAGCAAAGGTGGGCTCGATTAGTATCGTTTCAATTCTTCCAAGGCTTGCTGGCATTCCGGGGTCCACGCGAAATCATTTTTCTTTTTGAGCAAGGTAAAGAACCGATGACTTCGATCTGATGACCTCGAAATGAATCGACCCAAGGTAGCTATTCGTCCAGTTAGCCTTTGCACGGCCTTCACACTATCCACGACCGTGATATCGTCGATGACCTTGATCTTGTCGGGGTTAATTTTGATACCCCGATTCGACACCATGGAGCCGAGGAACTTACCCGAGCCGACTCCGAAGGTACATTTCTCCGGGTTAAGCTTCATGTTGTACTTTCTCAAAATTTTGAATGTTTCCTGCAAATGAGTTAAATGGTCCTCTGCGCGCAGGGACTTAACCAACATATCATCGATGTAAACTTCCATTGTTTTACCTATCTGTTCTTCGAATATTTTGTTAACTAGGCGTTGGTATGTAGCTCCTGCATTTTTTAGCCCGAAGGGCATTACGTTGTAACAATAAGTTCCAAATTTAGTGATAAATGAAGTCTTTTCCTGGTCCTCCGGGTTCATCTGAATTTGATTGTACCTAGAGTAGGCATCGAGAAAAGTTAGGATCTCATGGCCGGTCGTACCATCCATCATGCGATCGATGTTGGGCAGTGGGAAAGAATCTTTCGGACATGCTTTGTTTAAATCCTTGTAATCTACGCACATTCTAAGTTTATTTCCTTTTTTAGGAACTACAACTACGTTGGCTAACCATTCGGGGTGTTTTACCTCCCGAATAGACCCTATTTTAAGAAGTTTGGTTACCTCGTCCTTTATGAATGCATGTTTCACCTCGGACTGGGGCCTCTTTTTTTGCTTTACCGCTTTGAACCTGGGGTCGAGGCTTAACCGGTATGTTGTTATTTCCGGTGGAATCCCTATCATATCTAAATGGGACAAGCAAAGCAATCCATATTATCAATAAGAAATTGAATAAGTGTTTTCCTGAGTTCGGGGGTTAATCCCGTTCCCAGGTATACCTTTCTCTCGGGCATGTATTCGATCAATATGACCTGCTCCAGCTCCTCGACCATTGACTTGGTTGCATCGGACTCTTCGGGAACGACGAAAATTCGAGGAGTAAGGAAATCCTCTTCTTCGTCTTCGATTACCTGTTGCTCAGATTCCGTCGAGGCTGGAGGTGGTGATTGCTATTTAGCCGCCTGCTTACCCTTGGTGTTTGACTTTTCCGAGGTCAAAGGCTCTGGTATCGGCGTCACTTCATCGACTGAAAACATTTCCTTCTCAGCGTGTTGCTCTCCGTAAACCGTTTTCACGCAGTCCTCTGTCGGGAACTTCATCATCTGATGAAGAGTCGAAGGCACTGCCCTCATGCTGTGTATCCATGGTCTCCCGAGAAGTGCATTATACCTCATGTCGCCTTCGATGACATGGAATTTTGTATCTTGTATGGTGCCGGCTACGTTTACTAGTAGGATTATCTCCCCCTTTGATGTTTCGCTTGCCATGTTGAAGCCATTTAGGACCCGGGATGCAGGTACAATCTGATCCTGTAGGCCGAGCTGTTCTACGACCCTCGATCTGATTATGTTTGCTGAACTACCTAGATCCACTAGAACACGTTTAACTTGAATTTTATTTAAAAGAATAGAAATTACCAGGGCGTCATTGTGCGGCTGAGATATGCCTTCTGCTTCCTTGTCATAGAATGATAGGGCGTCCTCGGGCAAATAGCTCTGAGTCCGTTTTTCTCTGGTGATCGACACCTTGGTGCGTTTGAATACAGGTCCTTGTGGGACATTGACACCGCCAACAATCATATGGATTACATGTTGTGGTTCTTCCTGCTCATTTCTTCTTGCATATCTTTCCCTGAAGTGGTTCTTAGCTCGATCACTGAGAAATTCTCGAAGGTGACCCTCATTGAACAACCGAGCTACCTCCTCTCTTAGCTGCCTGCAGTCTTCGGTTCTATGGCTATGATACTTACACATCAAGTTTGGATTCCTTTGAGAAGGATCGGTTTGTATAGGCCAGGGCCACCCGGTGTCTTTGATTCTTCCAATAGCTGACACAATCTCCGATGCATCTACGCTGAAGTTATACTCCGACAATCGAGGTGCCTCTGCGGGGATGTGGCGGAAATCTTGTCCTTCTGTAACAGTAAGGAATCTAATTGGGACAGCTGTATAACTGCCTAGTACGGATTTGTACTAATTTGTACAAATCAATTCTGGAATTTATGTCATCATCTTGGGGATGTGGCGGAAATCTTGTCCTTCTGTAACAAACTCATAACGGCACTATCCCGGAGTCGGTCGTACTTGGCTCCGATGTTCCTCGAGCACTTAGGTCTTCGAACCTCTTATTCTACCTTGGCTCCGATGTTCCTCGAGCACTTAGGTCCTCGATGCGACCTCTCGAGCCTATAGATCGGATGCATATGATTTTGACCGTATACATTAAGTTTTTAAGTCAAGCGAGTTGTGAAACAAAAGCCGACGAAAGTCGTCACAAGTTACGTTCATAAATTGTACTGAAATTTGGGTCTAATGTCACGGGGTTTTTCTACCAATATACTGAATTTAGGGGGTGATCCACCCGCCAAATTTAAGATCTATGAGTTTAGTTTCTAACTCATTAAACCGTATCGATAAGACGTCGGAGTAGAGAGATATTCGCGTATTCGCGCAAGCTGCTCCCAATGGAACCCACTTAGGTGGTGGTTTACCTACTTCAGTTTAAAAATTATTTGGACGACCTTTATTTCTCATTTTCGATCCAACTTCTTCCCTATAATCCTCCTAACCCTCCTACACAGATGATCAAGGTTCAAGGGTGATTCCAAATTAATTATACCATATTTCAACACCAAAAGTTGATTCAGGAAGAGAATAACACTCCTATAGTGTTGTAGTGTGATTGAGGGTTGTTGTGAGCTACACCAGCTGGGTATTTCAGGTTGTTTTTACTGCCTAAGATAATTAAATTATGTTCTTGATTGTGCATAAGATTAATCTTATGTTGGTTGAGTTGTTTGAGTGAAAATCTACAAGATAGTAATGGACAAGCTATAAGGAACTTTTTTTTTGTGGACTGTGTTGAGGCTATATATATGATTGTTTTGGCTGGAAATTGTGAGAAATAATTTGATTATGTTATGGATGTTGTTTTAAGCTTATATATATATATATATATATATATATATATATATATATATGTTAATTAAGTTGACTGAAGAAGAAAACATGAAGAACAAGAGATTGACGATAAAGGTTAAGGTGCTATGCGTGTGGACTATTTTTGAATATTATTCTTATGATTTTTTGGGCTGAAAATGATGTGGTAAACATAAGTATAATATTATTGATAATGTAAGCAGATTCATGAAGAAGAAATTTGATTCAAACTCTCTTTTGTTGACCGTAAATCGAGCTTGCTGCTTGTTGGGATTGTTAAACTGTTTTGGAAGGCTTATTACGAGTATTGTTAAATTGTTGGCTGTTGTGACTTTTGGGAAGTCAAATAAATAAGGGAGGTGCTATCCATTTTATCATAGAATAAAGTTTGTCGCTAAAGTGCGATAAGTTATCGCATTCGTATTGTGACGATTGTATTATTCATTGCTTGTAGACAAAAGAGCTGCATGTTAAGTTAGATTTTGGATTGGACAGGATATTATAAGGTATGTTAAGGCTAATCCTTCCTTCTTTTGGCATGATATGGTAATGAAACGTAAACGCAAAGTTATTCCATAAATGATTCTACTCTTAGTAGTTACGGATGTCTACGTTATTCATTCTTGTGAAATGTAATTCAAAGCATGTCTAAGTATGTTCCTATTTCCCTATTGAGGCATACGATAAAGATGTCCTAATGATCGTAAAAGTCTCTTCATGCATTTATCATCGAGCTATGGCCGGTTGGGCAGTGACACATTTACCACCGAGTTACAGCCGGTTGGACAGTTACGCATTTAACACCGAGCTACGGCCGGTTGGGCAGTTATGTATTTACCATCGGCGACGGCCTATTGGGCAGCTATGCATTTACCACAAAGCTACGACTGGTTGCGCAGTTATGCATTTGCGATCGAGCTATGGCCGATTAGATAGTTACATATTTACCACTGAGCTACGGCCGGTCGGGCAGTCATGCATTTACCATCGGGAAACATCCGATCGGGCAGTTACCAATGATCAATTGGGCAGTCATGTTACGATATGGATAATAGTCTCAAAGAGAGGCATTAAATTAAGTATTATTAGTATGCATATCATGGCCCTCAATGACACTTCAAAGGTTCAGGTTGATTCTTATATCTCTCTCATTGATTTTGACTTATTGTTATGTTTCAATTCTGCCTTACATACTCGGTATACTATTCGTATTGATGTCCTTTTTGTTGTGGACGTCGCATTCATGCCTGCAGGTGTAGGTAATTAGTTTGATGAGCCTTCATAGTCATTCAGAGTGCGGCCGTGTCTACAAGTCATCATGTCAGAGTTTTGCTTAGACATATGGGTAGGCTGGGGCTATGTACCGACCATGTTTCTATGCCAGATACTCTTAGAGGCTTTGTAGACACAAATTTATTATGTACAGTATGTCAGAGGCCTAAACGGACCGTGTGTATTCATGTTTTGAGTACGATGGTTCGCTGATGTAGCAGTTGCCCACTCACAGTTATACATTACAAGTTGGGGCCATGTTGGCCCGTGATAGTAACAGAAAGAATGAGTTCAGCCAAGTCGGCCTATGTATGTTCTAACTTTCGTCGGATGATAATGAGTTACAAAGTAGTTTGCTCGGGCCAGTACAACACTAGGTGCTAGCCACGCCTCCCCGGGTTGGGGCGTGACAAAGTGGTATCAGAGTAGCTCATGCCTAGGGAGTCTACAAAGACATGTTTAATAGATTCTCACTTATGGGTGTGTTGCACGCCACACATATAATTTGGAAGCTACAGGGCATTAAGGAAATGTTACCTGTCTTTCGTTTCCAAATCGTGCCATAGAGTTGAGTCATAAGAAGTTAGTATGAAGCTTCCATCGGATTGTCTAAGCAATAGAGGTGCAACTATTATAGTAGATCTTTAAGGCATAGATGTGAATTCCACCTATGTGGAAGGGATGCTATGAAAGCGACAGAAGATACGATGCGAGATTTAAAGAGAAGTAAGGTAAAGGTAAAGAAGTTATGAGATAATCAAGTATAGAAGGTTGTTAATAGTCCAGACTTCAGATAGAGGGCTATAAATGTCGTGATTCAGTATCCAGAAATGATACTGGTGTCATTAGTAGCACATCATCCAACCTACGGTTTCCAGGTACCGAGAGGTCTAGTTATGAGAGTAAAGAAGAGTTAGAGGCGAAGTGATGTCTCACTTGAGGTTCTAGAACAACATAAGCAAAAACATATGGTGCTAGCAAGGTAAATGAAGTTTATGAGTAATGTGAATAGATATGTGTAGGTTGCAAGCTAAAGTATGGTAGAGCGACAAGGTTTTAGGTAGACAAGAGTAAGGATAAGATAAGGTGAGTGAAGAGGTGACGAGAATAGGTAAGGCCTCGAGATTAAGCCCATCAAAACAAGAGCGTTGATGGTTTCTGTAAGTTGTAAAAAGATCAGCATATCCTAAATGAACTCGGTGAGTTTAAGACTAGGAGCATTTAGAAGAGATGGAATGCTGCCCTGGTAGTAGAGTAAAAGTGTGATTGCGACAAATGATAAGAGGATGACGTTTAGGCCTTCGATTGAGTAATGGTTCAAAGAGAAGGGATTTTATGAATTGCACGATATTAGAATACCCCCATAAGATGAATCACATGGAGATTTTATGAAATACGATTATTGAAGTATAGTATCGTCCCTAAGGTGGATCAGGCAAATAACTTCAGATGTTCGCCGATGAGACGTGAGTCCTAGAGAAAATGTATTACTTAAGAAGTTTCAAGTTATCACTAGTGGATTATAAATCAATATTAAGGTGAATCAAAAATAGATGGATAAAAGTTCCGACGCTATGAAACAGAATATAGCAATTGCCGTAAGTTCGACAAAGTACAAAACGAAGAACTTCAGTACACCTGTAGATGCCCAGAGGAACAACTTGTCATAGTTCTGTATATGTTCGCCAAGTGAGGCCTAGAGATTGGCTAAAAGCTAGAGGAGAAAGGAGAGAAGAGTCATGTAGGCGCGCATACAAGGATAGATTCGTACATGTTGCATGACAGAAGGTAGCAACAGTTATGAGATTAGAAGAATTACGACCACATGTCATGGTGTGAGAAAGGGGCATAAAGGGGGGGGGATGCCCTCGACTTTGGATTTATTCACAAAACAGTTTCCTAGATGGCAAGGACAGTATTAAAGTATACGTATGAGTTGTGGGTTATGAGACTGATAAGCGCACCAGTCAACATTCAAGGAAGAATATTCTAAAGAGGGGAATGATGTTACACCCCATGTTTTCTTGTGCAAAAGTACGTCGTAAGTCAATTGATGTAAGCTCATAAATGATCATATTTAAAAGTACATAAAGTAAGTTAATCATGTTACCTTGGAGGTTACAAATATTTAAGGTCATGAACTGCAAGTACCAAGAGGGTTGGAAGGTTTAGAAGCTAAACGAATCGAAGAAAATAAGTTTCAACAAAAGTCAGCAAGTTGGGAATGTTATAACCCGTACTTTTGGGGTGAGACTACGGTGCTTAACATGATAAAAAGGTTATGTTTTGAGTTTTTTTAATCGTATGATAATTGTAAGTTAAGCTTTTAATTCAAGAGAGTTGTGAAACAAAAGTCGACGAAAGTCGTCACAAGTACGTTCATAAATTGTACTGAAATTTAGGTCTGATGTCAAAGAGTTTTTCTACCAATATAGTTGATGTTAGGGCGTGATCCACCCACCAAATTGAAGATTTATGAGTTTAGTTTCTAACATATTAAATTGTTTGTCCATACGACATTGTAGAATAGAGATATTCGCGTTTTCGAGACTATGCAGGCAGCTCCCAATGGAACCCACTTAGGCGGTAGTCGACCTACTTCACTTTAAAAATGATTTGGACGACCTTTATTTCTCATTTTTCGACCCAACTTCGTCCCTACACTCCTCCTAACTCTCCTAAACAGATTCCCAAGGTTCAAGGGTGATTCCAAAGTGATTGCACCCTATGTCAACATCAAAAGTTGATTCAGAAAGAGAATGACACTCCTGTAGTGTTGTAGTGTGATTGAGGGTTGTTGTGAGCTATACCAACTAAGGATTTCAAGTTGTTTCTACTTCCCATGGAAAGTAAATCATGTTCTTGGTTTTTCTTTTGAGTTGGTTGCGTTGGTTAAGTGAAAATCTACATGATAGTAATTTACATGGCATAAGGAACTGTTATCTTTTTGTGGACTGTGTTGAGGCTATATATATAATTTGTTGTGGCTAATGATTTGATTATTTTATGGTTGTTGTTGTTAAGCTTTTCTATGTGTTAATTAAGTTGATAAGAAGAAAACATGAATAAAAAGAGATAGACGATAAAGGTTAAGGTGCTATGCGTGTGGAGTATTTTTTAAGAGTATTCTTTGAATGTTTTGGGCTGAAAATTATGTGATAATCATAAGTATAATATTATTGATATTGTAAGCAGATTCATGAAGAAGAAATTGGATTCAAACTCTATTTTGTTGATCGTAAATCTGGCTTGCCGCTTGTCAGGATTGTTAAACTATTTTAGAATGCTTATTACGAGTATTGTTGATGTTGTTTGGGTTGTTGTTGGATGTTGTGACATTTGGGAAGTAACATAAATAAGGGAGGTGTTGTCCATTTTATCATAGAATAAAGTGTGTCACTCAAATGCGATAAGTTATGGAATTCGTATTGTGACGATAGTAATGTTCATTGCTTGTAGACAAAGGAGAGCAGGTTAAGTTAGCTTGAGGATTGGACGGGATATTTTGGGGTGTGTTAAGGATAATCCTTCCTTCTTTTGGCATGATCCATGTAACAAAACGTAAACGTAAAGTTATTCCATAAACGGTTCTACTCTTAGTAGTTAATGATATCTACGTTATTCATTCTTGTGAAATGTAATTCAAAGCATGTCTAAGTATGTTCCTAAGTTCCTATTAAGGCATATGATAAAGATGTCCTAACGATCATAAACGACTCTTCATGCATTTACCATTGAGCTACGGCCGGTTGGGCTGTTATGCATTTACCGCCGAGCTACGGCCGGTTGGGTAGTTACGCATTTACCATCGAGCTACGACCGGTTGGGCAGTTACACATTTACCACCAAGTTACGACTGGTTGAGCAGTTACGCATTTACCACCGAGCTACATCTGGTTGGGTAGTTATGCATTTACCATCGAGCTATGGCCGGTCGGACAGTCATACATTTACCATTGTGCTACGACCAGTCGGGCAGTTATCACTGATCAGTTGGGCGGTCATGTTACGATATGGATAATAGTCTCAAAGAGTGGCATTAAATATATAAGTATAATTAGTATGCATATCATTACCCTCAGTGGAACTTCAATGGTTGAGGTTGATTCTTATATCTCTCTCATCGATGATGACTTATTGTTATGTTTTAGCTCTGCCTTTCATACTCGGCACACTATTCGTACTGATATCTTTTTTTGTTGTGGACGTTGCATTCATGTTTGAAGGTGTAGGTAATCAGTTTGGCGAGCCCTCATAGAGGACGAGGTTAGCATTCAACGAAGGATTGGTAAGACTCCACTTCATTCGGAGTGCAGTCGAGTCTACAAGTCATCGTGTCAGAGTTTTGCTATAGATTTATGGGTAGTATGAGGCCATGTCCCGACCATGTTTTGATGTTAGATACTCTCAGAGGCTTTGTAGACACAGATTCATTATGGACAATATGTCAGAGGCCTTGACGGCCCATGTGTATTCATGTTTTGAGTATGATGGTTCGCTGATACAGCAGTTGCCCACTTACAGTTATACATTACAAGTTGGGGCCATGTTGGCCCATGATAGTTACAGAAAGAATGAGTTCAGTAAAGTTGGCCTAAGTATGTTCTAGTTTTCATCGAACAATCATGAGTTGCAGAGTGGTTTGCTCAGGCCTGTACAGCACTGGCTGGCCCAGTTTGGGGCTTGACATAAAGCCCTGATAGCCATCTTTCTTTGAGATCCCGATTCACAAAAAGCCCAACATGATTTTACCCTTCGCGATCGCGACCTAGAAGCTCCGCGATCGTGATGAACAAACCTGAAGAAACTTGATCAACTCTTTCTAGATAGTATCTAGTGTAATGGCCATAACTTTCTGTAAAAAGCTCCAAATGAAAAGCGACTTCATTTTCTGAAAACTTTTCATTTTTGGATCATCTCCAAATTCCTTATAGATTGGAAGATATAAGCTCCCGAAGTCAACCCAGTAATTATAGAAATTTCTTCTGCATGACCGAAGGCAAGACCACCGTAATCGCGATTCACAAGTCCAAAATTTTAATTTACTCTTCACGAACGCATCCTTGAGCTCCGCGATCGCGATGTACACTCTTGTAGCCAAAAATCAGCAACTGAAAAGGGCCTAAAAATGTCCAAAACCATTATGAATCACACCCGAGGCCCCAGACCCCGTCCAATCATACCAACAAGTCCAAATAACTTATTCAAACTTATACAAAGACTCGGACACCACAAATAACATCAAAATCAAGAATTAAACACCAAAACTCATCACGCAACCTTCAAACTCAAGAACTTCAAATATTTACAACGAAACATCTGATTCATACCAAATAAACTCAGAATGAAACCAAACTTTGCGTGCAAGTTTCAAATGATAAACCGGACCTATTCCAAGTCCCAGAATATCAATCCAAACCTGATAGACACAAAGTCAAGTCATAATCATACTCGTGAACTTTCTAAACCTTCAAATTGCCAATTTTCGACAGATAGAGCTAAAACATCCTAGGAACCTCCAAACATAAATCCGGATATACGCCTAAGTACAAAATTACCATGCGAACCTATCTGAACCATCAAAACATGAATCTGAGGTCGTTTACCCGAAAGTCAACCTTTGTCAACTTTTCCAACTTAAAGCTTCTAAATTGAGAATTACACTTTCGAATCAATCCCGAACTTCCCGAAAATCAAAACCAACCATGCACGCAAGTCGTAATACATTCATATGACTCAAGACCTCAAATCACTGAACTAAATACTAACACTCAAAATGACTAGTTGGGTGTCACGACCCTAGTTCCCCCTCCGTGAACCTGCCGTGACGGCACCTAGTCTCTAAAACTAGGTAAGCCTAACGTTTGCGGATAAAGGAACAAAACATGAAAGCTATCAACTAAAAGTAAATTTTAAACAAGGAAATGCTATGTCGCTCGGCATATACAATAATCACTTCCGAACAGTATTTATAACTCTCCCAAAACCCGGAATGTCATAAGTCACAAGCTAAAGAAGAACACAATACTCCCATACTCCAGAGTCTAATACAAGAAGAAAATACAAGAAGTCTTTAACTTGAGGAAGAGTAGATAGGGACTCCTAGGTCTGCGGACGCGACAGATATACCTCGAAGTCTCTACAGTCGTCTCGCCTCATTGTTAATGTGGCTGGAAAGAGGTACCTGGATCTGCATACGAAAAATATGTGCAGGAAAGGGAATGAGTACACCACAGCGGTATCCAGTAAGTGCCAAGCCTAACCACGGTCGAGTAGTGACGAGATCAGGTCAGGGCCCTACTGGTATATACATAACAAAATAATAAAGAATGAAATATCACAGTAAAGATAAATACTAAAATTTAACGAGAATGAAATCATAAAAAAAACAATAGCTCAGTACACAGAGATAATAACAGGGGATCTCCCGGGATATCGTCCCATAGTCCCAAACGTAAACGTGTAGGGGGATCTCCCGGGATACCGTCCCGTAGTCCCAAACGTAAATGAGCAGCGGGATCTCCCGGTATACCTTTCCGTAGTCCCAAAGTAAATATACAGTACAGGGGGATCTCCCGGGATACCGTCCCGTAGTCCCAAACGTAAACGTGCAGGGGGACCTCCCGGAATACCGTTCCGTAGTCCCAAAGTAAATATGCAACTCAATCAACATAAACAGCAATTTCAACAAGGAATTCTGCAGTTCAGACTAAGTTCATATCAAAGAAGACAGGTAATTTTTACTAAGCATGCTGCACAGAGTTCAGATAGGCAGTTAAGGCACGTAAGCATGCTTACCTAAGCTAAACAGGATAGTTACATATACTAGTGTTGCTCAATTAAAGAAAAACAGATATTTGCTTAATAAAAACGGGGTTTTTCAACAAATAGCCCGTGTACGCACTCGTCACCTCACGTACACGGCGCTCATATATCAAACAATACCAAGTCCTAAGGGGAGTTCCCCCACACAAGGTTAGGCAAGTCACTTACCTCGAACTAAGCTCAAATCAATCCGAAATCACGCTCTTGCCACGAGTATCCAACTCCGAGTGGCCCAAATCTAATCAAATCAAGTACATAATGTAAATATAGCTACAAGCAACTAATTTTGCTAATCAAATCAAAGCTAAGGCAAGAAAATATAAAAACGTCCAATAATCCTCCCCGAGCCCACGTCTCGGAATCGAGTAAAAATCACAAATTATGAACACCCATTCACTCACGAGATCACTCGTGCAAAAATTATCCAAATCTGACGCCTAAATCTCACTCAAATCTCAGAGTTTTGGTTAGGGAACTTTTCCCCCAACTTCCTCACTCAAATCCTCTAATTAGATGAAGAATACAACAATAGATTAAGGTAATATGATCAAAATCGAGTTAGGATTAGTTACCCAATAGCTCTCCTTCAAAATCCCTCGAAAAATCGCCTTCCACCGAGCTCCAAATCGAATTTTTGTGATATGAATTTCAAACCCTCGAAATCCCCTTTTCTGCCCAGCGATTTCCGCTTCTGCGATCCCAGAACCGCATCTGCGGTCCCGCACCTGCGGAATTTCCATCACAGGTGCGGCTTTTCACTTAATGCACCTCGTCCGCTTCTGCGATCATGAGTTCGCACCTGCGTGTGCGCACCTGCGGATCCTCATCCGCTTCTGCTGTCCCAGACCGCTCCTGCACTTCGTTCACTCGCACATGCGGGCGTCACAGATGCGGAACTCCCCTCGCACCTGCGACGCCAGACTTCCTCCCAAAATCCGCTCCTGCGCTTGGTCGTCCGAATATGACCAGAACTAGCACACCTTAAAATCATCTAAGTCCAAAGTTTTCACCGGTTGAGCATCCGAAACACACCCGAGGCCCCCGGGACCTCAACCAAACATACCAACCAATCCTAAAACACCATACGAACTTAGTCGAGCCCTCAAATCACATCAAACAATGTTAAAAACAAAATTCATCCTTCGATCCAAACTTAATGAACTTGAAAATTCAAAATTCAACAACCGATGCCGAAACCCATCAAACTACGTCCGATTGACCCCAAATTTTGTACACAAGTCATATTTAACACTACAGACCTACTTAAACTTCCGGAATTGGATTCCGACCCCGATATCAAAAATTCCACTACCGGCCCAAAAACTCCAAAAATTCGACTTTCGTCATTTCAAGCCTAAATGAGCTACAGACCTCCAAAACACAATCCGAACACGCCCCTAAGCCCAATATCACCCAACGAAGCTAACAGAATCGACGAAACTCCATTCCGAAGCCGTCTTCACACTGTTCCAACTACGATGCAAATTCTAAGACTTAAGCTCTCATTTAGGGACTAAGTGTCCCAAAACACTCTGAAACGCCAAACAAATCATCCCGGCAAGTCACATTAGTAGAAAAAGATACAGGGGAAGTAGTTAATAGGGGATCGGGGCAAAAATCCTCAAAATGACTAGCCGGGTCATTACATCCTCCCCCTCTTAAAACATATGTTCGTCCTCGAACGAGCACAGAGACATACCTCTTAAAACATCCGTTCGCCTCCTCGGTGGGCTGACCCCGCCACTGAACCTTTACTGCTGCAACGCTCTTTGACCTCAGCTTTTGAACGTGCCTGTCCAAAATAGCCACTAGCTCTTCAACATAAGATAGATCCTTATCTAACTGGACTGAGCTGAAATCTAACACGTGAGACGGATCACTGTAATACCTCCGGAGCATCGAAACATGAAATATCGGATGAACTCCTGCCAAGCTGGGAGGTAAGGCAAGCTCATAAGAAACCTCCCCAACATGCCGCAACACCTCAAAGGGACCAATAAACTTTGGGCTCAACTTGCCCCTCTTTTCGAATCTCATGACGCCCTTCATAGGTGAAATCCGAAGCAAGATCCGCTCTCCAACCATAAATGAAACATCGTGAACCTTCCGGTTCGTATAACTCTTTTGTCTGGACTGGGCTGTGCGAAGTCTGTCCTGAATCACCTTAACCTTCTCCAAAGCGTCCTAAACCAAGTCTGTGCCCAATAATCTAGCCTCGCCCGGCTCGAACCAACCTATTGGGGACCAACACCGCCTACCATAGAGAGCCTCATACGATGCCATCTGAATGTTGGACTAATAACTGTTGTTGTAGGGAAACTCCATAAGTGGAAAGAACTGATTCCAAGAACCTCTGAACTCCATCACACACGCACGAAGCATATCCTCAAGAATCCGAATAGTGCGCTCGGACTGTCCGTCTGTCTGAGGGTGAAATGCTATGCTCAACTCCATCCGAGTACCCAACTCATGCAGTACGACTCTCTAGAATCGTGATGTAAACTGCGTGCCCCGGCCAGAGTGATAGATACCGACACGCCATGAAGTCTGACAATCTCTTGGATATAAACTCGAGCCAACTGCTCGGAAGAATAGGTAGTCATCACAGGAAGGAAATGAGCTGACTTGGTCAGCCTATCTACAATCACCCAAACTGTATCAAACTTCCGCTGAGTCTGTGGGAGTCCAACAACGAAATCCATAGTGATCCGCTCCCATTTCCACTCCGAAATCTCTAACTTCTGAAGCAATCCACCCGGCCGCTAATGCTCATACTTCACCTGCTGGCAATTTAAACTCCGAGCAACATATTCCACTATGTCTTTCTTCATTCTACGCCACCAATAATGTTGTCTCAAGTCCCGGTACATCTTCGTGTCACCCGGATGAATAGAGTACCACAAGCTATGAGCCTCCTAAATAATCAACTCACACAAACCATCTACATTAGGCACACATAGCCTACCCTGCATCCTCAAAGCACCATCATCCCCAATAGTGACCTTCTTAGCATCACCGTGCTGGACCGTGTCCTTAAGGACAAGAAGATAGGGGTCATCATACATACGATCATAAAGAGGAGACCGAGAGACCACACAAGCCAATACTCGACTAGGCTTAGAAATATCCAATCTCACAAATTGGCTGGCTAAGGCCTGAACATCTAACGCCATGGGCCTCTCTGCTGCAGGTAGATAAGCCAAACTCCCCAAACTCTCGACCCGACGACTCAAAGCATCGGCCACCACATTGGCCTTCCTCGGGTGGTATAAAATAGTGATATCATAATCCTTAACCAGCTCTAACCACCTCCTCTGACGCAAATTAAGATCCTTCTGCTTGAACAGATACTATAAACTCCGGTGATCAGTATAGATCTCACAAGGGACACCGTACAATAGTGCCTCCAAATCTTCAAGGCATGAACAATAGCAGCTAACTTAAGGTCCTGGACAAGATAGTTCTTTTCATGCACCTTCAGCTATCTAGACGCGTAGGCAATCACCCTACGGTCCTGCATCAACACCGCGCTGAGGCCAACTCGCGACGCATCACAATAGACTGTATAAGACCCCGAACCTATAGGCACTATCAATAATGGGGCTGTAGTCAAAGCTATCTTGAGCTTTTGGAAGCTCACCTCACACTCTTCCGTCCACCTGAACGGAGCACCCTTCTGGTTCAGCCTAGTCATAGGTGCTGCAATAGATGAGAATCCCTCAACAAATCGACGCTAATAACCCGCCAAGCCAAGAAAACTTCGGATCTCTATAGCTGAGGATGGTCTGAGCCAACTCTGCACTTCCTCCACCTTCTTCGGATCCATCTTGATCCCTTTACTCGACACTACGTGACCAAAAAATGCCACGGAATCCAACTAGAACTCACATTTTGAGAACTTTACATATAATTTCTTTTCTCTCAAGGTCTGAAGCACTGTCCTCAGGTGCTGCTCATGATCTTCCCAACTCCGGGAGTACACCAGAATGTCATCAATAAAGACAATTACGAACGAGTCAAGATATGGCCGGAATACACTGTGCATCAAATGCATAAATAGTGCTGGGGCATTGGTCAGCCCAAATGACATAACAAGGAACTCGTAATGACCATACCGAGTCCTAAAAACAGTCTTCGGGATATTCGACTCCCGAATCTTCAACTGATGATAGCCTGAACGCAAATCAATCTTGAAAAATACTCGAGCACCCTGTAACTGATCAAACAGGTCATCAATACGAGGCAAAGGATACCGGTTCTTCATAATAACTTTGTTCAACTGGTGATAATCAATGCACATACACATAGAACCATCCTTTTTCTTCACGAACAAGACAGGAGCACCCCAAGGTGACACACTGGGCTGAATAAAGCCCTTATCAAGCAATTAGTTTAATTGTTCCTTCAACTCCTTCAACTCAGGAGGAGCCATACGATAAGGAGGAATAGAGATAGGCTGAGTGCCCGGTAACAAATCAATGCCAAAATCAATATCTCTGGCGGGCGGCATGCCCGAAAGATTAGCTGGAAACTCGTCAGGAAATCCTTACTACTGGGACTGAATCAACTGTAGGGGTATCAATACTGACATCTCTCACATAAGCTAGATACGCGTCACACCCCTTCTCAACTATTTGTTGAGCTTTAAGAAATGAAATAACTCTACTGGGAGTGTAATCTAAAGTACTCATCCACTCTAATCGCGGTAAACCTAGCATAGCCAGCGTCAGGTCTTGGTGTGACAATCAAGAATAGCATAATGGGGCGATAACCAATCCATGCCTAAGATAACATCAAAATCAACCATGCTGAGCTATAATAGATCGGCTATGGTCTCAAAACCACTAAGAGCAATCAAACATGACCGATAAACGCGGTTCACAACAAGAGAATCTCCCACAAGAGTAGACACATAAACAGGGGAACTCAAAGAATCCTGAGATACGCCCAAATGCGGGGCAAATAAGAGGACACATAGAAATAAGTGGAGCCTGGATCAAATAGAACCGATGCATCTCTATGACAGATCGGAACAATACCTGTAATGACAGAATCGGAAGCAACAGCCTCTGTACGAGCAGGAAGGGCATAGTATCTGGCCTGGCCTCCCCCTTTAGGGCGACCTCTACCTCCCCGACCTCCACCTCTAGCTGGCTGAGCAGGTGGGCTAGTAGTTGGTGCTGTAATCACAGCCTAGGAACCCTGTAGAGAAAGCTGTGTCTGAGAAGTCTGTGAAGGTGCGCCGCTTCTAAGCCTAGGACAGTCCCTCACCATATGGCGAGTGTCGCCACACTCAAAACAAGCTCTAGGAGGGCGTGGCGACTGTGACTAGCTCGGGCCAGGTCTGCTGGACTGACCACTGAAAGCACCCCGTGCAGGAGGCATACTAGATACTGGAGGTGCACAATAAGGCTCCTGAGGTCTAGGAGGAGCTGGAATACCACTGGCGGCTGGAAGAGCTGAATGAACGGGGAAACTCACATAGCCCCTACCATTACAAACTACAGCTGGGGCACGGGCACCAGAATAATGGCCCGACTCTCGAGACCTCTTGGCCTCTCTCTCCTCCCTATCCCGAGCAAGCATGCCCTCTACTCTCCTAGCAATACTCACCACCTGCTAATACGCGATATCCATCTCTAACTCCGGGCCATGCTAGACCTGATGCTAGGAATGATCCCCTCAATAAACCGACGAACCCTCTCTCAAACTATAGAAACCAAGGCCGGTGCATGCCTAGCCAAGTCACTGAAACGGACAGCATACTCTGAAACAGTCATAGTACCCTGGCGCAAATGCTCAAACTTCGCGCGTCATGCGTCCCTGCGACTCTAAGGGACATACTCCCTCAAAAACATATCCGAGAACTGAGTCCTTGTAAGGGAAGCTGCCTCGGTCGGACTGTCCAACTCAAAAGTACGCCACCACTGATAGGCTGCCCCTCGAAGTTGGAAGGCAGTGAAAGAAACCCCACTCGACTCTGCTATGCCCATAGTGTGGAGGATACAGTGGCACTCCTCCAGAAATCCCTAAGCATCCTTTGATGCTAGACCACTGAATGTAAGAGGTCGTACTTCTTGTACCTCTCAAGCCCCCGCTGCTCCTCCTCTGAAACTGCTGCCCTACCCTCGGGCTGAGCTAGGCTATAGGAGATACCGGTATAACCTCTGGGATTTGATCGACCTGAACCCGCTGCTCTGGGGTGCGGGCGGCGGGAGTCTGTGCTCCTCCCCTGACCTGAGATGTGGCTGCAACAAAGGGAACCAACCCTGCCTGAGCTAGAATGTTGTACATGCTCATGAACTGTGCAAGGGTCTCCAGGAGAGCTGGAGTAGTAGTGGTAGCAGGCGCATCAGGTGCCTGTGGTCTGGCTGGAGCTACTGGTGGCTCCTCTGTAGTAGCTCGCCCGGGTGCTTTGGCTGCACCATGTGCGCGTCCTCGACCTCTACCCCGACCCCGGCCTCTGGCGGCTCTAACAGGGGGCGCAGGTGCCTGTTCATCTCCGGTAGCACGTGTCCTCACCATCTGTGAGAGAATAGAATACAGAAGTTTAGAATTTGGAAGTAAATAATCTCGCACGACAAGGAATCAAATGAAGTGAAATTTTCCGAACAGCTCTACAGACTCCCGAAGATAAGTACAGATGTCTCCGTACCAATCCACAAATTCTAATAAATCGGCTTGTGACTCACGACACCTATGAACCTAGAGCTCTGATACCAACTTGTCATGACCCTAGTTCCCCCTCAGTGAACCTGTCGTGACGGCACCTAGTCTCTACGACTAGGTAAGCCTAACGTTTGCGGATAAAGGAACAAAACATGAAAGCTATCGACTAAAAGTAAATTGTAAACAAGGAAATGCGATGCCGCTCGGCATATACAATAATCACTTCCGAACAGTATTTATAACTCTCCCAAAACCCAGAAATGTCATAAGTCACAAGCTAAAGAAGAACACAGTACACCCATACTCCAGAGTCTAATACAAGAAGAAAATACAAGAAGTCTTTAACTTGAGGAAGAGTAGATAGGGACTCCTAGGTCTGCGGACGCGGCAGATATACCTCGAAGTCTCTACAGTCGTCTCGCCTCATTATTAATGTGGCTGGAAAGAGGTACCCGGATCTGCATACGAAAAACATGTGCAGGAAAGGGAATGAGTACACCACAGCGGTATCCAGTAAGTGCCAAGCCTAACCACGGTCGAGTAGTGACGAGATCAGGTCAGGGCCCTACTGGTATATACATAACAAAATAATAAAGAATGAAATATCGCAGTAAAGATAAATACTAAAATTTAACGAGAATGAAATCATAAAAAAACAATAGCTCGGTACACAGAGATAATAACAGGGGATCTCCCGGGATATCGTCCTGTAGTCACAAACGTAAACGTGTAGGGGGATCTCCCGGGATACCGTCCCGTAGTCCCAAACGTAAATGTGCAACTCAATCAACATAAACAACAATTTTAACAAGGAATTCTATAGTTCAGACTAAGTTCATATCAAAGAAGACAAGTAATTTTCACTAAGCATGCTGCACAGAGTTCAGATAGGCAGTTAAGGCATGTAGGCATGCTTACCTAAGCTAAACAGTATAGTTACATATACTAGTGTTGCTATTGAAGGAAAACAAATATTTGCTTAATGAAAATGGGGTTTTTCAACAAATAGCCTGTGTACGCACTCGTCACATTACGTACACGGCGCTCATATATCAAACAATATCAAATTCTAAGGGGAGTTTCCCTAAACAAGGTTAGGCAAGCCACTTACCTCGAACCAAGCTCAAATCAATCCGAAATCACGCTCTTGCCACAAGTATCCAACTCCGAGTGGCCCAAATCTAATCAAATCAATTACATAACGTAAATATAGCTACAAGCAACTAATTTAGCTAATGAAATCAAAGCTAAGGCAAGAAAATAGAAAAAAGCTCAAAAATCCTCCCCGGACCCACGTCTCGGAATCGGGTAAAAGTCACAAATTATGAACACGCATTCACTCATGAGATCACTAGTGCAAAAATCGTCCAAACCCGATGTCTAAATCTCACTCAAATCTCAGATTTATTGTTGGGGAACTTTTTCCCCAATTTCCCAACTTCCTCACTCAAATCCTCTAATTAGATGAAGAATACAACAATAGATTAAGGTAATATGATCAAAATCGAGTTAGGATTAGTTACCCAATAGCTCTTCTTCAAAATCCCTTGAAAAATCGCCTTCCACCAAGCTCCGAATCGAATTTTTGTGATAGGAATTTCAAACCCTCGAAATCCCCTTTTCTGCCCAACGATTTCCGCTTCTGCGATCCCAGAACCGCATCTGCGGTCCCGCACCTGCGAAATTTCCATCGTAGGTGCGGCATTTCACTTAATGCACCTCGTCCGCTTCTGCAATAATTTGGTCGCACCTGCGTGTGCGCACCTGCGGATCCTCATCCGCTTCTGCGGTCCCAGATCGCTCGTGCGCTTCCTTCACTCGCTCCTGCGGGCGTCGCAGATGCGGAACTCCCCTCTCACCTGCGACCCCAGACTTCCTCCCAAAATCTGCTCCTACGCTTGGTCGTCCGCCTATGCGGCCCCGCACCTGCCGTTACTACCGCAGGTGCGAAAACACCAGAACCAGCACATCTGAAAATCCTCTAAGTCCAAACTTTTCACCCGTTGAGAATCCGAAACACACCCGAGGCCCCCGGGACCTCAACCAAACATACCAACCAATCCTAAAATACCATACAAACTTAGTCGAGCCCTCAAATCATATCAAACAACGTTAAAAACACAATTCATCCTCCGATCCAACCCTAATGAACTTGAAACTTCAAAATTCTACAACCGATGCCGAAACCTATCAAACCACGTCCGATTGACCCCATATTTTGCACACAAGTCATATTCAACACTACGGACCTACTCCAACTTCCGGAATCGGATTCTGACCCCGATATCAAAAATTTCACTACCGGCCCGAAACTCCAAAAATTCGACTTTCGTCATTTCAAGCCTAAATGAGCTACGGACCTCCAAAACACAATCCAAATACGCCCTTAAGCCCAAAATCACCCAACGGAGCTAACGGAATCGACGGAACTCCATTCCGGAGCCGTCTTCACACTATTTCGACTACGGTCTAAATTCTCTGACTTAAGCTCTCATTTAGGGACTAAGTGTCCCAAAACACTCCGAAATGCCAAACGAATCATCCCAGCAAGTCACATTAGCAGAAAAAGATACGGGGGAATCAATTAATAGGAGATCGAAGTAAAAATTCTCAAAACGACCGGCCGGATCGTTACATCGGGTCATTATTAGAATATTCTAAAGATCTAATAAGGATTTCCAGCTTCTTAAGTTCTTTATAAATATATCCAAAAGCCACTCTAGACCAAGAATTAAGAGTTTTGCAAACTCTCTTGATTTCTGATGAAGGGAGTATATGAGATTGTCTTAAGTGGATTCAAACCAAGCTTCTTAAATGATAGCTAAGTAATCATCATGCTCAACCTATATGTTCAAGAACTTGAAATACCTTATGTGCTCAATAACATTGGCTTTGCATGCTATAAGTAAAAGGGTATGATCTGAGAAAGATCTAGATAAATGAATGACAATAGTACTTCTAAAATGATCAAACCAGTTTGCAGTCTCGGCAAGTCTATCAAGTCTCTTCCAAATGGTATTTGGGGGGTCTTTATTGTCACTTTAGGTAAAGCTAGAGCTCAAATAGCCCCCATTTTGAAGGTCGCGGTCAGAGAGACAGGAAAATAAAGTCAAAGCTCTCTTTAACTATAGTCAATTGCTCATCACACTTGGCATATACCACATACACATGAAAAGAGGTACGTCCCTGATTTTGAATGATTTGAATCAACACCTTTTGTTATCAGTCTTCCAAGATATTTAAATCATCCTCATCAGACCAAAAAGCCCAAATCTTATTGGAGAAATTACAGAAGCAATATTAATATCCCAGGTTCCTTTTGAATTTTTCAATTTTCATAGAATTTACCATAGGTTCTTGAATGAATATGTACAGAAGATGATATTGATGTTTCATAAGCTTGAGTTTTTCAGCTGCATTTAGAGATCTAGTACCCCTAATATTCCATAAAATTGTATTAATCATGAAAAATATTAGGGTTGAAATGTATTTGTCCTTTGTTATTGTTGCTTGTCCCTCTGAGAGTAGGAAGTCTCCATTCCTATTTCTGGAAGGTGATAGTTTCCTCTTGGAGAAAAGTTATTGAAAAATATTACATTTTGCTGGACATGGGTGGGGTAGCAACCACTACTTCATATAACAAAGAATAGCATGATCCCCTAATAAGTTCATCATCAGATTTGGAGGTTCCAGGGTCTTCTAACAACTTTCCATAACCATATCACTAACACATCCTTTATAAGCAGTATATGTACCCACGTTCTTAACCTCTCAAATCTTCACATATTGTTCTTCTTGCTCTTTTTATGTAGCCTTCCTGCATGCCCCATCTTTCAATCATGCTAGGATCCAATCCAAATAAAGGAATGAAAGTTCTGATATGTTGTTCCCCAAATGTTCTTCACCTTTAAGAATCACCCCAGCAAGTATTGTTGCTCTTGAAGTGAACTTTATTCTCTTCTTGTTTACCTTTTGCAGATCTCCTCCATTCATTTGTATTATAGAGTTGTCCATAATTTCTTGGCATTCTTCAACCTCTGGTAAGAGAATCTTTTTTCCTTGTCTTACTTTCCTCATTTTGTTTTTGTTTCTCTGAAATTTTGGTTTTATTTTATTGGATTTATTCTCCTCTTAGTCCTGTCTTTTGTGTTTTTGTGCCATAAAAAACTACTTATTGTTGAGATGAGGTATTGTCAGGGACCAGGATATCCATCATTTCAATTTCTCTTGTGGTGTTATAAGACATAATAATTGTACCTTGGGTCCCCTTTGAGCAGAATTTTGGTCATTACTTTTAGTAGTGGACTTGTTTCTTCTACTTTGAGTAACCATGCCAGTAGCAGAAATATTTTTGTTGACAGCTTTCCCTTTTCTGTCACTGTCAGCAATCCTTCTTCATCAGCTGCTTGCTCCATGATTTCCTCTTTTGCCTCTGCTCTTGCATTGTTGTTAGTACCATCTGTAGCCTTTTTATCAACATTCTGAGTTCCCACCTGAGCAGTCTCCTAGGCCTTTATCAGTTCTTTGTGTTTTCCTCCCCTCAAGTTCACATGTCCTAGAGGTCTTTCATTCTTCCATGGTTCATTTCTCAATTCAGGGTGTAGTTTTCTACATTTCTCATTGTGATATCCCTTGAACCTTATAATGAAAACAGAATGCAAGTGTAGTTTCATACACCGTTCTTTGATTGATAATCTCCATATTACCTTCTTCACACCTTGTTTCTACCAAGATTTCATTCAAAAGATGTTTGGTAAGGTCTATATAAACCCTTACTTTAGCAGTAGTTGGTCTAGTTTTGGATGTGGTGGCTTTATACATAACCAGATGACTGTCAGTGGGTTCAACAATTCATAGGGCAACCCATTCATAATAATGTTAGGGAAGGTCTGGCAAATTAATCCAGACAAGACAAGTGTTGTTTAAACAATAGGTTTGAATTTGGGGGTCCATTTGAGTATTTTCATAACATTCATCACCCATATTATGAAAGGACTAGCATAAGCATTTAGATGATCCTCAATATTATCGAAATATAAAAACATGATGCATGTTACAGACTTCGATTTTATACAACCTTTGCTTGGTATAATTTTTTCAAATTCAGTCTCGATAATATCAATCGAAAGTCTTATACAAGGGAATGATAGTCCACTTGCATGTTTGTGCTAGCATATCGTTTTCCTCTTTTGAGAAAAACACTGTCGGTTTGTTATTTCCATTTCAAAGGATTTGGGCATAAGATGAACTCCATTTATTGAGGTCGGACGATTCCCAATCGCATTAGCATATTTTGCAAGGGACCGCCCTCTACATCATTTGGGGTTAGAGTTATGTATTCTCTTCCACAGGTTCCTCGGTCTGCATTTGTACCAATATCTCGGTTTTTGATGAGCTATCATATAACTTTAGTTAAGAAAGAGCATTTTGGAGACCAATTGTAACGACCCGACGGTCGTTTATGTATTTACGCCCCATTTTTCCTTTTGATACTTCGTTTCAGAAGGGTTTTGGGTTGATTTGGACCCTTTGGTTCTTGGCTTAGAAGCCTAAGTTAGAAATCTTGATCAAAGTTTAAAATTTGTGAAAACGACCCTGAAATGGTATTTTGATGGCTCCAATAGGTTTGTATCGTGATTTTGTACTTGGGCGTATGGATGAAATCAAATTCAGAGGCTCGTACGTTGATTTGTATTGTTTTGCCGAAAGTTGACAACTTGAGTTTTAGAAGAATTCCCAAGTTTGACCATAGGTTGACTTTTGGCTATTGGGTTTGGAATTTGATTTGGTCTTGGATTAAGTCCATTATGCTATTTAGAACTTGTCTGCCAAATTTGGTATCATTTGAAGTTTATTTGATAGAATTCGGACGCTTGGTTGTCATTCTAGAGAGTCTTGAACTTTTCTTTGAAATTCATGCATTTTGATATTCGACCCGTAGTTCTAGATGTTATTTTTGTGCTTTGATATCACAAGAAAGTTCGTATGTTGTTCTTAGACTTGTGTGAATGTTTGGCTTGGAGCCACGAGGGTTCAGATGAGTTTCGGACGTGCTTCGGAATGGTTTTAAACTGAAACATGACTGCTGGTGTGTTGTTGCCTCAAGTGTCGCTATTGCGAATACTAGCATCGCAATTTTGATCTTAGCAGGGGGATCTCAGGTGTCGAAATTGTGATACCTGGATCACAATTGCGAAGAAGGTTTGGAATAGGGTAGGCTCGCATTTGCGACAATAGTGTCGCATTTGCGAAGGAAGCAGGCTTCGCAATTGCGAAGCCTTTGTCGCATTTACGACTTCCCACATAGGTTGTCGGTAGCCCCAATTACAAGAAATCTTTCGCAATTGCTACATCTGCAGCTGAACAAAAGATTAGAAAGTTGGGATTTCATATCATTTTCTCATATTTTAGAACACTAGACTCGGTAGGAGGCGATTTGGAGAGGGGATTTTCATTTACAAATATTGACTAAGCGATTCTAATAAATTTACAACTATATTTCATGATTTTATCTTATATTTTACATCAAATTTATGAGAATCAAAGAGGAAAATTTGGGATTTTTTGTCAAAGTTTTAAAAAATAAAGATTTGAGTTTTTGAGAGTCGATTTGGACTCAGATTTAAAAATAAAACACATATATGGACTCGTGGGGTTATGGGTAGTCGAAATCTATCCTTGGACCCGAGTTTTGACCGGCGGGCCCGGGGTTAACTTTTATTGTATTTTTTGAAAATGTGTAAAGATCATAGCTTTATCTAACGTAATTAATTTCCCTTGCCATTTTTTATGATAATAAGTCATTTTTTGTTAGATTTGAGCCATGTGGAGGCGAATTTATGGGAAAAAACTATATTCAAGGGTTAATTTGGCCTAGTTGAGCTAAGTATCTTGCCTAACTTTGTGAGGGGGAACTAACCCTTAAATTTTGGGTTGTTTGTGCTAATTGTACTATGTGAAAAACGTATGCACAAGGTGACGAGTGTGTACACAGGCTACATGCGATATTCTGACCGGTTTAAACTTTCAAACTTCTTCCATGCATTTAATTTAATTTGTTATAACATGTTACATCTTTCATTGTTAAATTTCCTCTCACATGCTCTAGTTGACGTTGTTAGTATTTGTTCTATCCTTCATTGTCGTACTCTCGTATAATTTAGTTGAACTTACTACCTCTCTTGTTGTCTTATTACTTATTTATAACAAAGTTACTCTTATTTGAAGTTAGTTCGTAGATATCTTCTTGTTGAGTTATTGATGTTGAAGTTGTGGAGTTCATTATCACATTGAGGTTGAAGTTGTTAATTGTTGAGTATTCCTTATTCATTTTAATTTTATTGAGATTCTTGTACACATTGTGATTGAGCCATGGGCTCTACGTTGTGGTAACATTGGTATTCTTGAGTTTGGCAAGTGTTGTGGCATATGGGTACATGTCGTGCGAGTTGATTATTGTGTTGTGATATTGATACGAATGTGGTGGTACAAAGATAGGGGTTGATACGCATGCGGTGAGATAAGGTGGGATTTATACGCGTGTTGCTAGTATGGGAATCACTTGTAGCCACACGGTGAGATAAGGGGCCTAAAACGCGTGTAGCTATTTCAGGAAAATATTTTCAAAAATAAATGCAAGGCTCACGCGGTGATATAAGGAAAGACTATGATTGAAATTGTGAAATGTGAATATGAGGTGTAGTATATCGGTTGTGATTCTTGTTGTACATTCCATGCTAAAAGAGGCTTGTTGGTTCAACAGTTCTTGTTGTTTCCTTCATTGTCTTACGTGTAATTGTCCGTGTCTAACTACTTGTTCTTTCATCATGTGTTCACTACTTGTTGCCTTTGCCGCTTAAATTTCCGTTGTTAGCTTACATTATTGAACTGCTTATCTGTCATTAACTTCCTCACTTCCTGTTATTAGTCTATGCTATATTTTGTTTAGTTTTCTTATCCTAGTAGGTGTCTTGACATGGCCTCGTCACTACTCTACCGAGGTTAGGCTTGATACTTATTGGTGCCGTTATGGTTTACTCATACTACAGCTGCCCGTGTCGGATGCTAGTGATCATTCAGTTATTTCGGAAGACTTCAAAGTATACATACTTGATATACGCGGACCTCAGAGTCACCTTCCGCCATTCTCTTCTTGTTATTTATCTTCTATGTAGACAGTGATATATATTGAGATTTTAGTACTTTCTGTAGAGCTTATGATTCAGTTTCACCAGGTTTTGGGAGTATTGTAACTGTGGTTCAGTATTGAGATTATTATGAGAGTTATCAGTTTATATCATGTTTTTCAATCTTTATTTCTGTCATATTCTCTTGTTTGATAGACTTACCTAGTCTTAGAGACTAGGTGTCATCACGACATCCTAAGGTGGAAAATTGGCTTCGTGACAAGTTGGTATCAAAGCTCTAGGTTCATAGGTGTTATGAGTCATAAGCAAGTTTATTAGAGTCTTGCGGATCGGTACGGAGACGTCTGTACTTTTCTTCGAGAAACTACAGAACTATTAGGAAATTCCACTCCTTTGATTCATTATTCTGCAAATTGGTTGACTTCTATACTCTCACAGATGGTGAGAAAACGCACTGCTGGATCCGATGATCAGACACCCGCGCCCCTTCTAGAGCCGCGCGGGGCTAGGGCCGGGGCAGAGATCGAGGAGTGGCATGCGTTGCAGCTAGAGCACCTGCCCGAGCAGCGACCTCGGAGACACCAGTAGCTCTGGTTGGGGGGAAAGCACGTGAGACGTCTGCTACTGCTCCTGGACTACTGGAGACTCTAGCACATTTCTTGAGCATGTTACGTCACTCTAGCACATGAGGGATTGATTCCCCCTGCACCAGCCACATCTTAGGCTAGGGGAAGAGCTCAGACTCACGCGGCCCGTACTCCAAATGTCATGCCAGCACAGCTAGTTATTTCGATTCAGCCTGAGGTCAAACCAGCGGCATCTGAGTAGGAGCAGAGGAGACTTGAGAGGTTCAAGAAGTATGATCCTCCTACTTTTGGTGGCGCGGCTACCGAGGATCCAAAGGTCTTTCTAGAGAAATGCCACTGTATGCTCCGCATCATGGGTATTATGGAGGTGAGCAGAGTTGCTTTTACTAAATTTCAGTTGTCAGGAGCAGCGTAGCGTTAGTGGTAGGATTACAAGAAGGGAAGGCCGGCTGATGCAGTCCCACTCACTTGGGCTTAAGTTTCAGAGATGTTTTTGAGAGAGTTTGTTCCCTAGACCCTTCGGGATGCATGGCACACAGAGTCTGACTATTTGTGTCAAGGGACTATGACAGTGTCAGAGTATCAGATTCAGTGAGTTATCCCAATATGCACCTATCTTGGTTTCTACAATCAGAGAAAGTCTCTACAAATTAATCGAGGGGCTCAACTTTGGTATTAGATTCAGCATGTCTCGGGAATTGGATATGTATTCTATGTATCAGCAGGTGGTAGAAATCGTGTGGAGGTTGGAGGGTATGTAGGGTCATGAGAGAGAGGACAGAGAGGCCAAGACCTCAAGATTCGGGAGGATATAGTGGTGCCCGTGCTCCAGTTGCAACCCATCATGGTAAGGCTATGGGAGTCGCCCAGTTCATTCAGCACTTCCAGCTACTAGTGGTGCTCCTGCTATTCTGAGGTCTCAGGTTGCGCATTTTGCTCAGCGGCAGTCCAGTGCACCTCCTCCACGGGGTGCGTTCAGTGGTCAGTCTAGCCGCCCAGACCAGGGTCAATTTCAGTAGCCACGCCCACCGAGATCTTGCTTTAAGTGTGGTGATACCAGACGTATGGTGAGGGACTACCTCGACTTAGGAGGGGTGCACCTCCACAGACTATAAAGGGTCCACGGGTTCCATAGGGTCCACAGGGTTTGCAGGCCATGGTTGCTGCTCCACCTACCCCACCAGCTAGAGTTGGAGGTTAGGCGGGTAGAGGTCTCTCTAGAGGTAGAGGCCAGGCTCGTTTCTATGCTTTTCCTGGTAGGACGGAAGCGGTTGCATCGGATGGTGTCATCACAGGTATGGTTCCGATTTTTCATAGGGCAGTCTTATTTGATCCGGGATTCACTTATTCATACGTGTCATCTTACTTTGTTCCGTATTTGGATATATCTCATGATTTTTTGAATTCTCATGTTTAGTTGTTATTGGTGGTTTTGAGACCAGAGTTGATCTATTGCTACTCAAGATGGTAGACTTTTATGTGATCTTGGTCATGGACTGGTTGTCGCCCTATCACGCTATTCTGGATTGTCACGCCAAGACTGTGACATTGGTTATGCCAAGTTTGTTGGATTGGAGTGGAGGGGTACATTGGGTTATATTCCTAGCATGTGTCATTCCTTAAGGCACAACGGGTGATTGAGAAGGGGTGTGAAGCATATCTAGCCTTTGTGAGGGATGTTAATGCCGATACTCCTACCGTTGAGTCTGTTTCGATAGTGAGGGATTTCCCAGATGTGTTCCAAGCAGACCTTTCGGGCATGCCGCCCGATAGAGATATCGATTTTGGTAAGCCCATTTATATTCCACCATATTGTATGGCACTAGTGGAGTTGAAGGAATTAAAGAAACACCGACAAGAGTTGCTTGATATGGGTTTCATCCGGCCTAGTGTGTCACCCTGGGTGCTCCGGTTGTGTTAGTAAAGAAGGATGGCTCGATGCGGATGTGTATTGATTATAGGCAGTTGAACAAGGTTACAGTGAAGAACATGCACCTATTACCGCGCATTAATGACTTACTCGACCAACTTCGGGGTGCTAGAGTGTTCTCAAAGATTGATTTGCTCTAAGGGTATCATAAGCTAAAGATTCGGGATCCGGGTATTCTGAAGACTGCCTTTAGGACTCTAAATGGTCAATACGAGTTCCTCGTGATGTCATTTGGACTGACCAACGCCCCAGCAGTATTCATGCACCTGATGAACAGTGTATTCTAGCCATATCTTGAGTCATTCATCATTGTGTTTATTGACGACAACTTGGTATACTCTCGCAGTAGGGAGGATCATGAGTAGCATTTGAGGATCGTGCTCTAGACCTTGAGGGAGAAGAAGTTATATGCAAAATTCTCCATGTGTGAATTCTAGTTTGATTCGATGGCATTTTTGGGTCATATGGTGTCTAGTGAGGGGATCAAGGTAGATCCGAAGAAGATTGAAGCAGTTCAGAGTTGTCCCAGACCGTCTTCACCTACTGATATTCGGAGTTTTCTTGGTTTGGCCAGATATTATCGTCGTTTCGTAGAGGATTTCTCATCCATTGTTGCACATTTGACTAGATTGACCCATAAGGGTGCTCCTTTCACATGGTCTGAGGAGTGTGAGGCGATATTTCAAAAGCTCAAGACTGCTTTGACTACAGTCCCAATATTAGTGTTTCCTACGGGTTAGGGGTCTTACACAATGTATTGTGATGCATCGTATATTGGGCTTGGTGCGGTGTTGATGCAAAACGGTACGGTGATTGCCTACGCGTCTCAGCAGCTGAAGGTTCATGAGAAGCATTATCTGGTGCACGACTTGGAATTGGTAGCTATTGTTCATGCATTGAAGATTTGAAGGCACTACTTGTACGGTGTTCCATGTGAGGTCTATATCAACCATCGGAGTCTCCAGCATCTATTCAAGCAGAAAGATCTTAATTTGAGGCAGCGGAGATGGTTAGAGTTGCTGAAAGACTATGATATCACTATTTTGTGTCATCTTGGGAAGGCCAATGTGGTGGTTGATGCCTTAAGTATAAAGGTCGAGAGTATGGGCAGTTTGGCATATCTACCGCTAGCAGAGAGGCCACTAGCCATGGATGTTCAGGCTTTGGCCAATCAGTTTGTGAGACTAGATGTTTCGGAGCCCAAGGGGGTTCTTGCTTGCGTGGTTTCTCGGTCTTCTTTGTATGAGTGCATCAGAGAGCGTCAATGTGACGACCCTCATTTGCTTGTCTTTAAGGACATGGTGTAGCAAGGCGATGCCAAGGAGGTTTCTATTGGAGAAGACGAGTTGTTGCGGATGCAGAGCCAAATATGTGTGCCCAATGTAGATGGGTTGCGTGAGTTGATTCTTGAGGAAGCCCACAGTTCACGGTATTCCATTCATCTGGGTGCCGCTAAGATGTATCAGGATTTGAGGCAGCATTATTGGTGGAGAAGAATGAAGATATAATGGCTCGAGCTTGAACTGTCAGCAGGTGAAGTACGAGCATCAGAGGCCAAGTGGTTTGCTTCGAAGACTTGAGATTCACGAGTGCAAATGGGAACGTATTACCATGGATTTTGTTGTCGGGCTCCCACGAACTTTGTAGAAATTTGACGCAATATGGGTGATTGTGGATAGACTTACCAAGTTGGCACATTTCATCACGGTGGTGACTACCTATTCTTCATATCTAGGCATCCATGAGATTGTTCGTCCATGGCGTGCCGGGTTCCATTATCTCCGATCGAGGCACGTAGTTCACATCGCATTTTTGGAGAGCTGTGCAGCGTGAGTTGGGCACACGGGTTGAGTTGTGTACATCATTTTACCGCTAGACGGACGGGCAGTCCGAGCGCACTATTCAGATCTTGGAGGATATGCTACGCACCTGTGTTATGGATTTTGGGGGTTCATGGGATCAATTCCTACCACTTGCAGAGTTCGCCTACAACAATAGCTACCAATCGAGTATTCAGACGGAACCTTATGAGGCCCTATATGGGAGACGGTGTCGTTCTCCAGTTGGTTGGTTTGAGTCGGGTGAGGCTAGGTTGTTGGGCACTGAATTGGTTTGGGATGCCTTGGAGAAAGTCAAGTTAATTCAGGATCGGCTTCGTGCAGCACAGTCTAGACATAAGAGTTACGCTGATTGGAGGGCTCGTGATATAGCATTCATGGTGAAAGAGAGGGTTTTGCTGCGGGTTTCACCCATGAAGGGTGTGATGAGGTTCGGGAAGAAGGGCAAGTTTAGCCCTAGGTATATCGGTCCTTTTGAGATCCTTGAGAGAGTTGGTGAGGTGGCCTACAAGCTTGCATTGCCACCCACCTTATCGGGAGTTTACCCGATGTTTCATGTTTCTATGATTCGGAAGTATTATGGTGACCCGTCCCATGTATTAGATTTCAGCTCAGTCTAATTGGACAAGGATTTGACTTATATTGAGGAGTCGGTGGTCATCTTGGACAGCCATGTCTGAAAGTTGAGGTCAAAGAATATTGCTTCAGTGAAGGTTCAATGGAGGGGTCATCCGGTCGAGGGCACGACATGCGAAGTCATTATCCTCACCTTTTTATCACTTCAAGTATGTCTCTATGCTTGTTCGAGGATGAACGTTTATTTAAAAGGGGGAGAATGTAACGACCCGACCGTTTGTTTTGTGTATTTGCGCCCTATTTTTACTTTTGATCCTTCACACATGTGTATTTATGGTTTGATGACTTGCGGGGTTGGTTAGTTTCGTTTCAGGGAGGTTTTGGGTAGATTTGGACCCTTTGGTTCTTAGCTTAGAAGCCTAAGTTAGAAATATTGACCAAGTTTGACTTTTGTGAAAACGACCCTGGAACAGCATTTCGATGGATCTGATAGTTTTGTATCGTGATTTTGGACTTAGGTGTATGCTCGGAATCGAATTCGTAGGGTCGTAGGTTGATTTATGTTGTTTTGCCAAAAATTGGCAATTTGATGTTTAGAAGAATTCCCAAGTTTGGCCGTATGTTGACTTTTGGATATCGGGTTCAGAATTTGGTTATGGGACTTGGAATAGGTTCATTATGCTATTTAGAACTTATCTGCAAAATTTGATGTCATTTGGAGTTGATTTGATAGGATTCGGACGCTTGATTGCAATTCTAGAGGTTCTTGAACTTTTCTTTGAAATTAATACGTTTTGATGTCCGATCCGTAGTTCCAGATGTTATTTTTGTGTTTTAATCGTGAGAGCGAGTTCGTATGAGATTTTTAGACTTGTGTGGTTGTATGGTTTGGATCCCCGAGGGCTCGGATGAGTTTCGGACGTGCTTCAGAGTGGTTTTGAACTGAAACAAGATTGCTGGTGTGCTGATGCCTCAGGTGTCCCAATTACAAGCACCAGCATCGCAATTCCAATCATATCAGGGGATCTCAGGTGTCGCAATTCCGATACCCGAATCGCAAAACCGAAGAAGGTCTGAAATTTGCGACAAAAGTGTCGCATTTGCAAAGGGAGCAGGCTTCGCAATTGTGAAGCTTATGTCGCATTTGCGACTTCCAACTCAAGTTGTGAGTAGCCACAATTGCAAGATATCCTTCGCAATTGCGAAGGATCGCTTTGCGATATCTGCAACTGAACAAAAGGTTAGAAAGTCGGGATTTCATATCATTTTCTCATATTTTAGAATCCTAGACTCGGTAGGATGCAATTTGGAGAAGGGATTTTCATTTACAAATATTGGTAAGTGATTCTAATCAATTCTCAATTATATTTTATTATTTTATCTTAGATTTAACATCAAATTTATAAGAAAAAAAGAGGAAATTGGGGATTTTTGTCAAAGTTTTAAAACATGAAGATTTGAGTTTTGAGAGTCGAATTGGACTCGGATTTGAAAATGTACTCGTAGGGTTATAGATAGTCAAAATATACCCTTGGACCCGGATTTTGACCGGACGGGCCCTGGGTTGACTTTTGTTGACTTTGGAAATGTGTAAAGATTATAGCTTTATCTATCGTAATTGGTTCCCTTTGCATTGTTTGATGATAATAAGTCATTTTTTATTAGATTTGAGCCATGTAGAGGCGAATTTTAGGGGAAAAGCTATATTCGAGGGTTGATTTGGCCTAGTTGAAGTAAGTATCTTGCCTAGTTTTTTTTTTTTTGGGGGGGGGGGGGGAGGGGGGGCTACCCCTTAAGATTTGGGTTGGTTGTGCTAATTGTACTATGTGAAAGACGTGTACACAAGGTGATGAGTGTGTACACGGGCTATATATGGTATTTTGACTGGTTTAAACTTTTAGTCTTCTTTCATGCATTTAATTGAATTTGTCATAACATGTTACATCTTTCATTGTTAAATTTCATCTCGCATGCTCTAATTAATGTTGTTAGTATTTGTTCTATCCTTTGTTGACGTATTTTCTCTCATATGCTTTAGTTGAAGTTACTACCTCTCTTGTTGTCTTGTTACTCCTTTATTATTAAGTTACTCTTATTTGATATTGTAGTTCGTGGAATATCTTCTTGTTGGGTTATTGATGTTAAACTTGTGGAAGCCATTATCACATTGAGGTTGAAGTTGTTAATTGTTGAGTATTCCTCATTCATTTTGACATTATTGAGATTTTTGTACATATTATGATTGAGCCATGGGCTCTATGTTGTGGTAACATTGGTATTGTTGATTTTCGCAAGTGTTGTGGCATATGGGCACGTGTGGTGCGAGTTGATTATTGTGTGGTGATATGGATACGCATGCGGTGGTATAAGGATGGTGGTTGATACGTATGTGGTGAGATAAGGTGGGATTTATACGCGCGTTCCCCGTAAGGAAATTACTTGAAGCCACACGGTGCCATAAAGGGGCTAAAACATGTGTAGTTATTTCGGGAAAATGTTTTCAAAAATAAATGCAAAGCTCACGCGGTAATATAAAGAAAGATTGCGATTGAAACTGTGAAATGTGAATATGAGGCGTGGTACCTTGGTTGTGACATTTGTTGTACATTTCATGCTAAAAGAGGCTTGTTGGTTGAACAGTTCTTGTTGTTTCCTTCATTGTCTTACTTGTAATTGTCCGTGTTTGACTACTTGTTGTTTCATCATATGTTCACTACTTGTTGCCTTTACCACTTAAATTTTCGTTGTTAGCTTACATTATTGAACTGCTTATCTGTCATTTACTTTTTCTCCTATTTTTCCTTATCGTTTTTTGTCTCCCTTATCTGTCTTTCTCCAACCCCACCCCCCCCTTCTTCTTCTTCTTCTTCTTCTTCTTCCCTTTTCTTCCTTTCCACCTTCTCTTGAGCGGAGGGTCTATCAGAAACGGCCTCTCTACCTCCCCAAGTAGGAGTAAGGTCTGCGTACATATTACCCTCCCTAGACCCCACTTGTGAGATTATACTAGGTATGTTGTTGGTGTTGTTGTTGGTATCTGTCATTTACTTCCTCGCTTCCCATTATTAGTCTATGCTATATTCTATTCAGTTTTCTTATCATAGTAGGTGTCTTGACTTGGCTTTGTCACTATTTTACCGGGGTTAGCTTGATACTTATTGGGTACCGTTGTGGTGTACTCATACTACGTTTCTACATATTTTTGTGCAGATCCAGGTACATCTGCCTGTGCGGGACTTTAGTGATCATTCAGTTATTTCCGTAGAATTCAAGGTATACCTACTCAACGTCCGCAGGCCTCGGAGTCACCTTCCGCCATTCTCTAATTACTGTTTATCTTCTAATCAGATAATGAGATATATTGAGATTTTAGTACTTTCTGTAGAGCTTCTGACTCAGTTTCACCAGGTTTTGAAAGTATTGTAGTTGTTGTTGAATATTGAGATTATTATGAGACTTATCAGTTTATATCATGTTTTTCAGTCTTTATTTCTGTCATATTCTCTTGTTTGATAGGCTTACCTAGTCTTACAGACTAGGTGTCATCACGACATCCTAAGATGGAAAATTGAGGTCATGACACCAACAAAAGTAGATCTGACATTGGAGGTTGTTGGGTTCAAAGTTGGGCTTAAATGGTGGGATTTTGAAGCTTGTTGAGCACACGGGAGACGTTGGAATTGATTAATTGGTAAGGGATTGAGCATAGTCGGAGGGTGAGGTGGCGGTGGTGGGTCAGGGGGACCAACAGGTCCACCGTGAGAAGCATACGGTTGACAGAATAGTACTTTGGTCGTGATAACTCATATAAAACGGTAACTTTTGGTGAAAGGGAAATGGATTCTCACTCTATAACTTTTTTGACTTCAATTCTATAAATTTTTCTATTTATTCAATAAAAGTATTTTCTGTTTTACTCATTTGATGGATGTACTTAAACCTCAAATGGTTCAACTTTTATGTATTAAGTTCAATTGTACTTTAATTTTTTCTTTTACGTTTGATTTTAGGTACTCTTAATGTTAAATGGTACTCCCTCCATTCCAATTTATGTGAACATGTTTGACTATGCACGGAGTTTAAGAAAAAATGAAGACTTTTGAAATTTGTGATCCTAAACAAGTTAAAAAGGGACCCATAGTATTTGTGTTGTTATAAAAGCTTATCATTAAGGGTAGAATTGTAAGTTTAAGCTAAATTATTACCAAATTTGAAAAGGGGTCATTCTTTTTGGAACTAACAAAAAAAAATAGGTTCACATAAACTGGAACAGAGGGAGTAATTTTTAAAATTTCTAACAATGTAGTAGTTTCCACACCTTCCAAGTCCCAATTGAGGTTTGAAAGATTCTAAACACTCCTTGCATTCCATTCAAGCACATTAAAGAATCTCTTTTTAAATTTTTGACAACTATTATTGCTGAATTTTTTAGAAAAACTCCATAATTAGCTCAAGCTAATACCAGTCTCATGGAATAAGCAAGCTGATCTTATTGAGGAAATGGACCTTCATGACAATTCACAATGTTAAAGTTAATAAAGTGTCCTCTTAATCTTTAATGAATACTTATTAATATTTGATCCACCCTATTACCAGCTTGTGTGGCTCAATGAAAAGTATATGACTACACATAGTACATGCAGCGCAAAGGGGAACTTCTGATTTGATCCCACATTATTTTTTCAAACACTGTATATTGTTGTAATAATGAGCTAATCTAGGGGCAAATAATATGGAATAAATAGTAAGATACGTCTTGTGTATAACTGACCAAAAAAGGGGGCAACACGTTTAACCCTTATTGATATAAATATAGGAGACAGAGGAGCAGATAGGAAGGCGCTATCTTTTTTATGGAAGCATAAATAAAGAGAGAGTATTTTAGGAAATAATTTGAAATAACTTGATTTTTCTGTCAATTTACTTTAACCAGAAACATAGTTACACACCCTAGTTTGCAGGATAACACAACTCCCAAGTAGGACCAGAAAGACCTCAAATGGTTCTGCTTTAGGTACACACCCTAGTTTGCAGTTTGAGTCAAAAATCGAACTAAGCATAGTTTTAGTTGGGGTACACCTAATAAAATCACATGAAATCAGCCACTGTTTGATCGTGCCTGAAAGCAATCAAGTTAGCTAACATCAGAATGATTAAAGGCATGAGCAGAAGCGATGATCCTAATATCCATCCATGATGGTCTGCCACGAGGTATAAAGAAAAGGCACCCTCCAATTACAAAAATGAAATATCACTGTGACATACTTTATTGTCATCATGATCCTACATTAAAAACAAAGCCTTACCTGACGAGGGGACGCCGACCTTGATCTGGACTTGGACTTGGACCTGGACCTGGACCTAGACCTGGACCTGGACCTGGACCTGGGTCTACATTTAAAAAGAAGGGCCCAAACCGCCAAAAGGGTTAAAAGAGGCATCCCAGACTTTAATATGAATTAAAAAATTCAGCTGTCATGTACCTAGTCGACTTCACAGGAGATGCAGATCTAGACTTCGCCGGCGGTGATCTCAAAACAGATCTTCCAGCTGATTTGCTGCACAAGGAGAAATTATGCTAGAAAACGAGAAAAATGAATGTGCACATACAACCCATTCATGATTTACAACATGAATACCTCCTACTCCTCTTCGGACTTCTGCTTCTGCTCCCCCTCGGACTTCTGCTCCTGCTCCTGCTCCTGCTCCTGCTGCGGCTTCTGGATGGACTTCGCTTGTGTTCTCTTACCTATATATAGGGACAACGAAGATCAAGTGAGCCTAAAAATAAAGATATAACTGACTGTAAAATAAAGTCAAAAATAGTACTACTTCAAGAATACAGAATTAGGTACAGCACCCAAAAAGATAACCTAAATCATTACTACTACACTGAATAGGGAATCCACCGCTCCATCCCAAAAACAGAGGACCCCAGAAACAATTAAAAGATAAAAAGCGACCCAGAGGGCATAGGGAAGAAAGGAAATCCAAATGCAGCACAGAAATAAACAAATACCCGGATATAGGTTCGTGTCCAAGGATTCTTGAACTCGGTATCATCAAGTTTGCGAATCTGAATAACAAGACAAAAGTTAGCTACGTGGCACTTCTCTTTCTAAAGAGTGAAAAAAGGAGCTAAAATATCCATAAGCAACTATCGACAGAATAAAAGTCAACAAAACAACTTTCATCCGGGGAAAGGTTATAAAAATTCTAATGATGCACACAAATAGAATTGAACCAAGACCTTAAGGTAACCTTGCAACTACGGCTACACCTCCTTGATAATATGATTGGAGCATTTGATAACTAACCATTCAAAACTTATAATACCATGTAGCAAAATAAGAAACTTACAGCATATTTCATGTCATCACAGTTTGTATAGTCGACCAGGCCAAAGGTTCCTAATATGAAAGAAATAATTTAGTTTGGTTACTGGAGCAGCACAGGAACTAAACAAAACACAATAGATGCTACCCAGCTAACACTTTTCCTAACATTTTTAACTCCTAAGCATTCATATACATTCAATTGTTTCCCCCAGGATACCAAGAAAGGTACAAGTGTAACGACATGGTTTCCTTGAAGTCTTGAACATTGTGCTAAATTTACAAGTAAAGCATAGGACATATTATTAGGTCATACCTTCACTGTCACGGGAAACTTCAGCAAAGCAAACATCGCCAGCCTTTCGCATATGATCCTGAGATGTTTTCCAGAGGGTTAATGCAACAAGCTACACATTCAAATCATCAAACAGAACCCCCAGGTAAAACTTCTGTCACCTTCAAATCTTGCCAGGAAGCAGAAGACGGGAGGCCACGAACAATAACTGTATGATTATCACAGAAACCAGTTTTAAAAATTTAGTTGGTTAGGGGAATTAAATAAATTTAGCTATTTGAGAAATTATATTGTAACACAGCCTTCAATATAGGAAGGCATTATATAATCCCATAAAAAGTTCCAGTGGCACCTCGGTACTCAGAATGGCGAGAAATGCCATGACGCCCTCCACCATCACTGCGGCCATAGCCACCACGACGATCACTTGAAGATGGCGGCCCTCTACCACCATGAGCAAGCTCAACCTATATCAAGCAGTAAAGATGTTTACCAAGATAGTTTGCATACAGAAAAATCTCTCTCTCACAATACAAGGAAATTTAGTTGAGCTCTTCTTACCCTGAGACGACAGCCATCAAAGTTGTAGCCGTCTCTACCCCTGATAGCATCTTCAGCATCACGAGCATTTTCAAACTGTATACAAAAGAACTCAAAATGATTGATTGACAATCAGGAAACGAATAAAGAAGGAGAAAGTGAAGGTTCAAGTAAACATATGTTCACATAACCAACCTCTACAAAGCAAAAGCAAGGAGGACGCGGGGGAATCTTCAACTCAATATCCAGTATACGCCCATACTGCAAAAAAAAGAGAGATCTATAGATCTGTAAGCAGCTCTTTAGTTTTGAATTAAGAGTAAACAAGAGATAAGTAAAAATGAGCTACACTTCTCAAAAACAAGATTTTATGGCCAATACTTCAAACGCTCATACATCAGGATCTAAAATGATTAAGATTTTCACACACTTACTGAAACTCAGCTAGAATCATTGTCACCTTTCTTGACAATCTCTTACCAACTAACAATAAAACCACTGACATGAATAGAAGAAACTCTTAGAACAAACATCTTTAACCCTTCATTTGGTTAAAAGTAGTCCTGAACTCCTAACCCTGGTTATCTCTGTCTTCAGATTGTTTAGTTCATGATCGCATGGGAGGGAACCTTTTGACCAGTGTTGGGGCGAGCGTGAAGCGAAGCGACAAGGCCCCGATTTGCTTAAAGCGTGAAGCGAAGCGAGCGCTTCATTTTTTTTTAAAGACCAAATAAACATTGCACAAAGACAAAATACATAAGCACATATTCAATTATAAAACTAAACTGTAGATAGCACAATAAACAAGCAAAATCAACACTAAATGCAAATAGATCAGAGAAATAAAAAAAATAGCAACCTTAATTGGAAAAATACACCAGAACAAAAATTAAAAAAAAATGGAAATTATCAGCTATTATAATTAGAAAAATCTACTGAAAAGAGAAAATTAAAGACCAACCAAAGAAACAGAAAAGGAAAAAAAAAAGAGAAAAATAAAAAATTGAAGCAGCAACAATTGGGGATATTTTTGAGGAAAAAAATCCTCAATAATTTGAGGATTTTCAGCGAAGAAGAAGAAGAAGGGAAAAAATTGGAAACATTTACCTGCTTCAGCAGAGAAACGAAAAAGAAGAAGGGAAGAAGAAAGAATAAAAAATGGCAGCATTTACCTGCTTGTGCAGAGAAACGAAAAAGAAGAAGGGAAGAAAGAGAAGAAGTACAAGGAAAAAATTTATACTTACGCCTTGAACAAGTCTTCAAGCTTCTGAAAACCCTAACTTTGTTGAGCCACACAACTTCTGAATGTCCAGCCCCAGGTTCAGTCAACAAAATTAAACATTTTTTAAAGTTTATTATTTAAATTAAACCCTTCCAAAATTAAAAATTTAGTAAGGCGCACAATTCTAGCTTTACCTTTGTTTCACGCTTCACTGACATAAGCATATGCTTCATCAAAGCCGCATCGCTTCACCCCACCTGAAGCGCTAACCTTACCGCTCCGCTTCTCGCTTTAACTGCATAAGTGACCGTTCCCCCACATTGCTTTTGATCTCAGTAAAACCTAAAAGGGAGACAGGTTAACTAGCCTACATCTTTTTTTATGGTTACCGTTGTAAAGCCTATATCACTATCACCCTTTCTTTTCCAATTATAAGTCCGCATCATAACTGAAATTTTCTTTGCTAGCAAGAGTTTGGCTTCTTATCTAGACCAAGGTTGGGGAGGCGCTCGCTTCTGCGTTTAAAGCAAGAAGCGAAACGAAACGAAAGCGTTGGCGCTTCAGATGGGGTGAAGCAATGCGGCTTCGATGAAGCGTGAGCGAAGGTAAAGCGAGAAGCACGCGAATCATGCGCGTTTAATTTTTGAGTTTGAACAGGTTTAAATTTAAAGGAAAAAACTAGCAAAATTAATTTTATCCATTGAACCTGGGACTCGACACAAGCTACGTGACTCAACAAAACTAAGGTTTTAGAAAGCTTGAAAATCTTCAAGGCTCAGGTATGATTTTTTTCCTTGTCCTTCTTTTTCGTTTCTCGGTTGAAGCATGTAAATGCTGCCAATTTCTTCTTGCTCTTCTTCTCATTCTTCTTCCCTTCTTTTTCATTTCTCTATTGAAGCAGGGCTGTGAAATTTTTTCCTTCTTCCCTTTTTCTTCTTATTTATCTGCTAAAAATCCCCAAACTGTTGATGCATCGTTTTTTCTTCTCTTTTCTTCTTCTTCTTCAATTGGTCTTTAATTTGCTCAGTAGAATTTTCTAATTATAAAAATATAGTATTACCATTTTTTTAGTTTTCATTTCACTCCATTTTTAGTGAATTATTTTCAATTGAAGTAGCTAATTTTTATTTCTTTGATCCATTCACATTTAGTGTTGATTTTGCTTGTCTTATGGAGGCAACAACAACATACCCAGTATTATGCCACAGCGTGAGGTCTGGGGGCTTGTCTTATTGAGGATTTTGTTAAATTGAATATGTGTTTATATATACCCCTCCGTTCCAATTTATATGAACCTGTTTGACTGGGCACGGAGTTTAAGAAAAAATGAAAGACTTTTTAAATTTGTGGTCCTAAACAAGTTAAAATGGGGTCCAGACTATTTGTGTGGTTATAAAAGCTTCTCATTAAGGGTAGAAATGGAAGTTTAAGCTAAATTGTTTTCAAATTTAGAAAGGGTTCATTCTTTTTGGAACGGACCAAAAAGGAAATAGTTTCACATAAACTGGAACGGAGGGAGTATTGTCTTTGTGCAAGGTTTATTTTGGTCTTTTTTCTAAAATCTCGTTTCACTTCTATGATGTGCTCGCTTCGCTTCGCTTCATACCTCACGCTTAAAGCGAATCGAGACCTTGTCTCTTTGCTTCGCTTCTCTTCATCCTCGCCCCAACACTGATACATAATTTTCCAAATTACAATCGACTAGTATTTGTTGATGAGAAACTACAGAAATACAGGCTAAAAATGAAACAAATAAGTATATAATTATCTGCAATACTATCACAAGCAAAATGAGAACTTCTAATTAAGGTTCTCAACTATTACATGCACCTGATGGTACTTTTTGTTAAAGATAAATAAGTGAATTGTTTAAAGTATCTGCAATAGATTCCATATATCAAGTCTTCAATCCTGACCTTAATTTATCTGGCCAACATTGGTAAGCTAAAGCAAGAGAAGACAAACCTTGTAAAATAGATCTTCAACTTCCCATTCTTTTATATCTGCGGGAAGGTTGCCAACATAGATTGTGCGAGAAAAACGGCCACTCATTCTGAACTATGGAGGTATTATTCACTGCAATGATGCACGTCAGTGTAACTTATAAACAGTGCAAGAACTTCCAATTAACATTGTTGAGCAATACTTATAAAAATAAATTGGATATACATTTTGATTATTCTGTATTTGATTCGACAGTAACACATTCAAGTAGAAAAACTTTGAAGCAAACCAAGAGAGCAATCCTCGAGTTGAGCGGTGCTCCACAAGCTCCATTTCTCATATGCTCCAAGATGCTCCAAAAGCTATAATTTATTTGAAATTAATATTTGGGTCTCCTCATCTTTATAAGTTTTGCAGATGATAGCTCTCCTGAAAGTGAGCAACAACCTCCCACTATACATAAATACAAAATGCCACCCTGACTTCTCCCACTCCCTATACATCCCTATGTATTGTTCCATAGCTCATTTTTGTCCCAAGTGCTTGAAATCTATCATAAATAAAGCATTTGTGTCATGCGATGAGGTAGCACAGCCATATACTTATGCATTTACCTTACCCATATCTCTTTTCTTTCTTTCCTTCATTAATTTTTTATTAGTATCGTACTCAGATTTCTTTTTAACAAAACTGAGAAAATTAATCCCAAAAGATATGCAATGTATCCATAGCCATTTAAAGTAGCATAATGCCATTTTATTACAAATGATGTCATTTTCTCTCAACCCTGACACAAGACTAACATGCCTTTAAGTAACCGCTAGTCAACCATTAGCAGTCAAACATAATTTAATTATCCCGAGAAAGAAAAAAGAGAGATATTCTTTATGACGGTGGTGCCCAATCCAACTTGTGCCCACCTCAACTATCTGCCATGTAGTCTACTACAACCAACATACACAAAAAGGAGTAATGTTACATTTCCACTCCATATCAATTCTATCCCACCAGTTCATTCTTTAAGAGAAACTAACATCACTACTGTAGCGAAGGTGAATACGATGCATACCTAAATCAAGAGGAATAATGGGTTTGCTCTGTGGAGAAGGCATGGAAGTAAAGTGCACGTCAAAGAAGCATAACCCTTAAGACCTACACATATTCTAGTTTTCATATACGTATGTTTGGCATGAGAAATTGTTTTCCTTGATTAAATCATTTTTTACCGTAGTCTGTTAGCTTGAATTGTGGAATATGCTATCTTGAAGGAGATAACTTCCCACCAAAAGGGGCAAAATGGCTTCTTCGTTTGCAAATATCCCAACTCTTACCACGTAATTTTTGCTTCAATCAAGAATTAGATATTTAATGCTCAAAAATATCACCAAAGCATCATCTTAACAACGTACATACTGAATGTTACATTATATCACCTGCTTTCATACTCTACGAGGAAAGGCCCAAGCTAGTCCAGTTTCTTTGGATTCGGCTCAAAATAATCCTGTTTCTTTCACATGGAGCACTAATAGTACACATTCTTTAAAAAATTGGTGCACTTTTAGTCTCCATCAAAACTTCTGTTAGTTGTTTAATGGAAAGAACCTCACATGCCAGCATATGAGATTTATTTTTTTAGAAAACAAATACTTCTACACTATTAATCTTATCGAGTTACTCTTTAGTTTGAAAAAGTGTACAGTAGCAGCAGATCGAAGAGGTTTCAAGTGATAATTCAGTGGGTGTTTCATTCTTGAGTCTCGTGCTCTTCCACTTATGTTGCTAGTTAATAATTATGAGATGCCATGTTATTCAACTGGCATTTAACTGTAAAAATCCTAAATTGTTTTATCAAGAATTCCATTAATGTATGTAGCCTTTTAACAACCATAATTCCTTATCATGGTTATGTACACCGTGGTAAATCTTGGAGATGGTAATCAGAAGCTACCTTGAATGCACTATCATCCCCCTTCCCCTTCACGTGAGAGCTTTGCAACTTGCAAGCTGGGAACTGCTATCTGTCCAGTTTTGATTTTATGTTTATTACAGGTATTGTGTCTAAAATCCTCGTTATTCTTTTTATATTTGGGAAATTTTCTTCTTAATTATAAACTTCAAAAGATAACAAGAATCAGATAAAATGCAATTCCATACTTACTGGATCCATTGAGCCCACTGGAAGTTCCCTACCTTTATTTATTATCATGAGCGGAAGAAAAAGCGCAGAACTTCAACTACACACATTACCAAATTGCATTAGACAAAATGATTGAGCCTGACTTATGCAACAGGGTTTTGACTATTTGAAAGAATGTGTTTGATCGGGTTCTTGCTCAACAAAATGAGTAACTTTTGTTTTCTAAGAGATTAAATCTCATATGATGGCAGATGAGGTTCTTTCGATTAAAAAACTAATAGAAGTTTGGATGGAGACTAAAAGTGTACCACTTTATTAAAGAACGTGGACTATTAGTGCTCCATGTGAAAGAAATAGGATTAATTTGAGTTAAAGTCCAAAGATACGGGACTATTTTGGGCCTTTTCTCCATACTCTACCATACACGAGAAAAATGATTCAGAAAATGATTGCTCAATGTAAAAGATGTTTAGTGAAAAAAATGGGACACACCTCATAGCCCATAAATGCAGAAAACCCTAGGACCCAACGAAATGAACCATGCATAAATGAACTAAGAAAAGAATAGACCTGTACAAAGTTCTTTTTTTTCTTGAACTGCAGACACGCTGATTCGGTAACTAGGGTTTTTTCCCATTTACCTTTCTCAGTAGACAAAGTGGATGCAAAGATTAAAAGTGGGCGAAGAACAGAATGTGAAGAATAATCTAATGATATTACCTTTGATTTCAGTTTGATACGGTAGAGAATCCGATGAATATGACGGGAGGGAATTGCCCTTCCACTTTGAATATTTCACCCCTTTTTTGGACTTCTTATCGGCTTCTCTGTTGCTGCACTGCAGGTGGGCTCGGTGAATGTGATTTTAGGGCTAGGCGATAACGCCAAAGGTCTTTTTTGGGGGATTTTTAAGCTCCTATAATCTATTTGAAATCTTATTACCTTTGGTGCTCAAGTTTATTTTGATTACATGGTCATAACAATTTATGAATTATATACAAATAAGTTTGAAATGAGTATGCTTGAATTGAATAAGAAATATCAGTTATTTCTTATTTCTTTATACTTGTCCACTCTCTCTCTTCGTGTCTCTCTGTACCCATCGTGTAGCTTTCTTTCTACTAGTGTGATCTTAATAAAAAGAATATGATTTCTGGCAGTGAAACTTTCACACTTAATTGGTTATTATAAAATTTAGAGTTCACGGAACAAAGATTGCAACTCAAAAGTGCGGCTTACAAACATTGAAACGAATTACTAAATTAAAGACGAAGATATTGTAGTAATTCATCAATGGATTTTTTGCTGTATAGAGTTTTAATGGAATTCATCAATGGATTTCAATCGTTTTAACTTAGCAATTTCCTTTCATGTTGCACAATTGGTGTTCAAATTGAAATTGTCAATCAATAAATTTTGAAGGTGTTTGACTCTTTACCATTGAAAGCCATTAAAAAGCTTTGAAGTTTTGAAATTGAATTTGGGTTTATAAAAACCATTATTTGTTTGGATTGGGTATTGTTGCAAACAATTGGTAATATTGTTTGGAGTTTATATCTCAATTTTGAGGGTGTTTTGGTGAAGATTAGACTTGATTTGAAGAAGAAGAAGAAGAAGAAGAAGAAGAAGAAGAAGAAGAAGAAGACATGACATACAATATACTTACAAAAGTATAGTAAAGCTGTAGTTAATTGTAGGTAAATTGTATTCTGTTGTAGTTATATATATTTTTTATTTGAATATTGTATGAAAGTTGAAAAATATTTGTATTATGTATGAATCGTTGTATAAAATTTGTATTTAAGTTATCAATGCTATCTTTTTACATAAAGTTGTTGATATGTATCAAAATTATATTAAGAGAGTAAGTTTTTATTGGAATTTTAGAAAGGAAGAAGCACACACCACACACAATATATATATATATATATAAATCAGATACAAAATGTACAAAAGACATATTGTATAAAATTTATATAAGAATTGTATTTAAGTTGTATGATATTGTAGTTGTATTTAACTGGGTAGATATAATGTATGAAAGTTGTAGATAAATTGTAGATTAGTTGTAAATAAGTGTATACTGTATAGTTAGTTGTAATTCAACATTACAAAATTAAATGCAATGTGACTAATTCAATATTACATTCCAAGTCGCAATTGACGAAAGTTGGAAAGTTGAACGTCTGGAAGGTTGAGAGGTTTGACCGAGAGTTGACTTTATTGATACCGGGCTTGGATCAGTTCTGGGAGTTGGAGTATGTCCGTTTTTTTATTTATGACTTGTGTGCAAAATTTTAGGTCAATCAGAGTTAGTTTGGTATGATTCGGCATTTATTTTAGAAGTTGGACGTTCATTAGTTCATTAGGCTTGAATTGGGATGTGATTCGTGATTTTGATGTTGTTTGATGTGATTTGAAGCTTAGACTAAGTTTGTATCGTGTTTTAGGACTTGTTGGTATGTTTAAATGGGGTCCCTGGGGCCTCGGGTGTTTTTCAGATCAAGTTCGGACTCATTTTGGACTTTGTTGGATTGCTTATATTTGTGCTTCTGGTTTTCTTTTTCGCGATCGCGAAGGGTCAAGTCTGGTAGTGAGAATTTGTTCAACGTGGTCGCGAAGTTCTGAGTGTTTTTGCAACGCGAACGCGAGTGAGGAGACGCGTTCGCGAAGAAGGAAGGAGAGGCCTGGGAATTTCACGCAGTTGTTCATCGCGATCGCGTGTGGCTGTCCGCGATCGCGTACTGGTCATCGTGTTCGCGACCTAGTGATCCCGTTGGCATAGAAGGTTTCCACTGGAGATTTTTGTTATTCGCAATCGCGAAGTGTAATGACTGGGCAGTATGTTTTAAAATCCTAAACCGGGGGTTAGAGTATTATTTCACATTTTGAGCTGTAGAGCTCGATTTTGGGCAATTTTGGAGTGGATTTTCATGTCTTGGATCGAGGTAAGTGTTTTTTTACTCTGATTTGTTGTTATATCATGATTCTATCTTTGTTTTAGCATTTAATTAGTGGATTAACTTGGAGAAATGGGGAATTTTGTGAAAACTTTTCAAAAATAAAAAATGGAGGTTTGAAGGTCGATTTGAGGTCGGAATTGATGATTTTGGTATGGTTGGACTTGTAATTGAATAGGTGTTCGGAATTTCTGAATTTAGTCAGGTTTCGAGGTGCGGGCCTGGGAGGGGGGGTTGCGTTTTAGGGTTCACTTTTTTATTTTTGTTAAAGATCTTAGCTTTATCTTTTGGAATCAATTCCTATGGCTATTATTGATTATAGTTATTTGATTTGATTAGATTCGGATCGCCCGGAGGTCGATATGCGCCGGAAGGGCTTGCTAGAGGAGTGAATTAGCTTGCTTGAGTAAGTATCTTATCTAAACTTGGTTGAGGCACTAGTTGCCTGTGTTATTTGTGATAGATACATGCTATGGGTGGTGTTGAGCCCATATACATGCATCGGGGTACTATTTCCATGCTCGAGGTTGTGCTTAGGCCATGACATGCCTTGAAATGATTGATAAGTTTCAAGTTGAGACGTTTTTCCTATTTATACCCCTCTATGAGACATTTGTACCATATTTGAGATTTCGTTGAAGTTATTTCTCCGGTTGAACCTGATAACTGCTATTTCTTGATGGAAATTGTCTGTTCTAGCTCTGATAGCTCACATTGCACATGCTTACACTATAGCATCTTATTTATACCAGTCCAGGAGTATGAACTTGACAATCATTAATCGTACATGTATTCCCGCATATTTGCTTTCTCTGTGTCATGAGCTTGGTAGCATGTGACCACGCCGGGCGAATTGTGATTGTTGGCAAGTGAGTCCGTGCTGTTGATATTATTAGCACGCAAGTTGTCCGTGCAGATCCAGTTATTGATATTATTAGCACATGAGTTGGTCGTGAATCATGTGAGTTGTCCGTGCGGTTATATTAATAGCACGTGAGTTGTCCGTACGGCGTGTAAATACAGATCCATCCCTCTAGGGTCACCCTCTCATATTTCTCTCTTGATGGTGTACACGCGGTTATTGGGAAAAACTGATCAGTGGTTTTGTACAGATATGGAAAGGTTGAGGAAAGTCTGGCCAGTGTTATTTTGGAATTCCATTCCATCTTTACTTGCAACTTCCATGGTTTATCATATGATTATCTGTATATCATCTTATATGTTGTACCCGTGACTGAACAGAGATATTGAGTAAAGTCCACTCACATACAGAGATAGTCCTTCAGTATCTTATACATGTTCACATTTCTGTTATGTACTTGTTGGATTTCATGAAACTGTATAGGTTATAATAGGTATCATTTATAATTCTTATTTTTTTAACCTCGCCGAGGTTAGTTACGATACTTATTGAGTACATTGGGTCGATTGTACTCATACTACACTCTGCACTTAATTGTGCAGGTCCTGTGGGGACCAATTATCAGTAGTAGACTTGCTTGTTGGACTGAGTTCGAGAGGCGAGGTAGAGCTGTATTCTTGGTCGTAGTTTTGACTTGTCTTTTTCTTACATACTATTGTTACAGTTCAAACATTGTTATTATTATTCTGTTTCAGACTTGGATTCCGTTAAAGAGCTTTTGACTCCGTATTTACCAGTTCTTGGGGGTTTACCTTGTATTAGCAGTATTTGGTTGTATTGAGATTTCAGACTTATGGTATTTCTATAAGATCCGTTGTTCTATTTCCTTTAATGTTATGTTTCGGCTTGCCTAGCCGATGTGTTAGGCGCCATCACGACGGGTTGGGATTTTGGACCGTGACATCGATGCTTTTTCATCTGTTCCTTGAGTGCCTTGTTCTCGTTCTCCATTTTTTCCATTATTTTTAACACTACGGCGAGGGCGTTATCACCTGCACTGTCAGCAGTTACATGGATATTACCTGGAGTCTGAGGGTTTAGTTGGTCACTCCGCCTATTCTTATGCTGGGTTGTATGGACCCTTGGGGTTTCCACGGGCGTGCACGAGCCCTTCTTGCTCATCACGCTGACCAAAGTGTCAATTAGCCAAGCCTCTAGGAGCTTTTTTTATGGTGGGTGGTGCTCCTTATTCCGCGGACGTGGACACTTCTTTTCCGGTGGGTTTGGTCATGCTACAGAAGGGTGTTGGTGACTTCCCTAACTGGGGGATGCCGTGGGGGTTACTTCTTCATCTTGAGTTTCGTATCCTTCTTCGATGGCACTGATTAGATTGAGCGGGACGTTGTCCACCGCTCTTGTTCTGTTTCCTTGGTCGACCTTTCCTTGGTTACCTGCTATGGAATCCTTGTATGCAAAGAGAAAAAGAGTAGCTTTACAGTATGTTAGGTTAACAAGTTATGACCGTTGTAGATCTGAATGAAAACTAGTAGTTTAACTATCAAATTGCCCGCAGATGACGCCAAACTATATGACCAAAAAAATAGATCTTGGTTTTATACAATTAGATTTTTTGTAAAATACGGTTAATCATATTCAACATTAATAATCAATGACAAATCTAATACTTTGAAGCCCGTATTTACAATATATTATTGAAGAAAACAGTTGCGGGACAATAATGAGGTTATAATGAATATAAAATGTAAAGAAGAGCAATAAATAGTAATAAATGACTTACAAGTAGTAAATGAGATAAAGATCACTCGACAAAGATGAGATTTTCGGATTCTTTCCGACAGCGATGGATGAGGATGAGCAACCTAGTATTCAAATCCTTCTTGGATCGGGAGAGAGGGTTAAAAGAAGAAAGTGTAAAGGCAAGCTTTGTTTCTATCCAATAAAGTTAGAATCTTGTACAAAAAATGTTGATGTAACTCTGTACAAAAGGTCCAATCCCCTTTCTGATCTACATCTCTTCCTATTTATAAGAGCACATATGCCACAAAACCCTAGACAGTACAACAGAAAGAAATATCCATTAGAATATTCCCTAGGGAATCTAAATCCTAAAACTAGTCATCACTTCGTACCAAGGGCGGATGCTCGTCCTCGTCTTCTCTTAAACCGTTTCGACTTCGACAACGATTTATCCTCCACATCTGACCTCGACTTTTTGGAGTTAGGTTGACACGTCGCAACCTTCAAAGGCTTCATCGCCGTTGACCGGGTCAAACACATAAAATAAAGTTTTTGCCCATATAGTATTATCCTATGTATAACTAATACGTAGCAAACCACGATATTAGCAATCAAGGATTTTTAATACTACATGATTAAAAACATAATTGCCCCTAAAATCCCTGAAAACCTATTCAAATACTTTTCGCCATATTCGGTATATTTTATATTGTGATATTTTATTAATTTTTTGCCTTTAGCATTCTACTATAATCAAAATAATATCATATTTAATACTAAATTTGATTTTGAATTAGCTCAAATTTAAACTGAAGTTTTCTTTATTTGTTAAATTTCTACCATTTTTTAATAATTGGTATTTTGCATTATATCTCGTAGCAATTAAACTTTTCTTCTCTTTTAATTTTAATATTTCAATTAGTTTTCTTACTTAATTGTGCTCTCCTGTAAAAAAAATTAATTTTAGAGAGAGTAAAGAATGTGGAGGGTAATAAAACTATTGCAATAAAAATAGTGTATAAAGTTAAAAAATGTGGAGAGTATTTTTGTAAATAATCATTTTTTTAGAAATTATACAATACTTTAATACACCAAACCAAATAGTGGATAAGAAATAATCTCAGCATAACTAATGCTAGCATAACTAATACTAGCATTACTAAAACACTATTCAGTAGTATTCTTATACCTCCTACCAAGCGACCCCTTAGGGATATAAACCTGAGATGGGATTCTACATCTTTTCTTCCTCTAAGGTCTTTTTCTCAGAGTTTTTTTTCTTTATTTTGAGACTTATGTTTCATAAGATTGTCAATTTTTTAATACTACATGATTAAAGACATAATTGCCCCTAAAATCCCTGAAAACCTATTCCAAATACTTTTCGCCATATTTGGTATATTTTATATTGTGATATTTTATTTAATTTTTTGCCTTTAGCATTCTACTATAATCAAAATAATATCATATTTAATACTAAATTTGATTTTGAATTAGCTCAAATTTAAACTGAAGTTTTCTTTATTTGTTAAATTTCTACCATTTTTTAATAATTGGTATTTTGCATTATATCTCATAGCAATTAAACTTTTCTTCTCTTTTAATTTTAATATTTCAATTAGTTTTCTTACTTAATTGTGCTCTCCTGTAAAAAAATAAATTTTAGAGAGAGTAAAGAATGTGGAGGGTAATAAAACTATTGCAATAAAAATAGTGTATAAAGTTAAAAAATGTGGAGAGTATTTTTGTAAATAATCATTTTTTTTAGAAATTATACAATACTTTAATACACCAAACCAAATAGTGGATAAGAAATAATCTCAGCATAACTAATGCTAGCATAACTAATACTAGCATTACTAAAACACCATTCAGCAGTATTCTTATACCTCCTACCAAGCGACCCCTTAGGGATATAAACCTGAGATGGGATTCTACATCTTTTCTTCCTCTAAGGTCTTTTTCTCAGAGATTTTTTTCTTTATTTTGAGACTTATGTTTCATAAGATTGTCAATTTTTTCGTTTTTCTCATATATAACTTTTTTTTTTTAAAAAAAAGGTAAAAAGGATATGAAACAAAAGAGAAGACATAGAAAAAATAAAAGAAAAGGAAAAAAGGGAAAAATTGTTGAAAATAATATATAGTGGATGCCCATGCTGAGCCTCATTATATTTATTGTGTATTCTCCATTTATGTCGTTATTTTACAATAGTAATTTTTTACTTTTCATGCCTATTTAAATGCTTTGTAATAGATGGATAAAAACACACAATTGAAGTAGAAAACTTTCTCCTTCTTTCTTTCTCTATTTCTTGTTTATGTTTTTTGTCACGACCCAAAAATCACCATCTAGTCGTGATGGCACCTAACTCACTTGCTAGGCAAGCCAAGAATAATAAAGCGAATCAAGATAATAAAATTAGGAAATAATAAAAGCTAAAGCAAAATATCATAAATAAGCTGCATCAATACAAAATTATCCCAAAACTGGTAGTATAGAGTCATGAGCTCTACAGTGTAAGTACAAGTCTAAAGACAGTGGTCAGAATGCAGCTCTACCTCGTCTCTCGGCAGCATATCAAATATGGACAACTCTCAACTGGTCCAATACCTGGATTTGTACAATTAAGTACAGAGCGTAGTATGAGTACAACCGACCCCATGTACGCAGCAAGTATCATAACTAACCCCGGCGAGGTAATAGTAGCAAGAATTATCAACGAAACTCACTAATAACATGCTCAGTACATAAGTTTCACAAGTACACAACAATAGCACCGTCTAATCACAAAATATAGATAGACTCACCTCGGTGCACACGTGACAATGTGCCAAGCATGTATCAATTAACAATCCAGCATATATCGAAGATTTGCACCTATTTTCAAGTCTCATTGCTCAGGTAGACATATTGTGAAGATATGTATCGTGCTCTCACTAATCAAACGAAATATCATATAGAGAAGATATGCACAACGAGGTATGTATACATTCCATATCTAGCATATAGAGGAGATATGCGAATAAAACATTTATACATCCAAGGAAATTGCAAGTAGAGAAAAAATGCAATAACCAAATACTAATTAGTTTTTCTCATGCCGCGTGTACACCATTAAGAGAGAAACATGAGTAGATGAGCCTAGGGGGATGGATCCTTCTCCACACGATGCACGGACAAATCAAATGCCATATATAACTCAAATCCACATAGACCACTCACGTGCTATCAACCCAATCCATATCACACTGAAAACATATAGAAGAATACATGTTCATAAATAATGGATATCAAATTACATACTCCTAGACTGACATAAGTGACATTCAAGGTGTAGGCATGTACAAAATGTACTATCATAGTTCAAATTAGGCGATTACCCCACAAAAATAACAATTAATATGATTGAACATGAGATTAACCAATGAATAACCTCTAACATGATACTATTAGCTCACAAAGGGGGTAAAAACATAAGAAGCATGATAGCATGCAGCTTATCAATTAAAGGCATAACATAGCCTAAGCACTACCCCGAGCATGGATAAAAACCCCGGTGCATGCACATTGGCTCAAACCCTCCCATGCGCGCCACCCATAGCATGTATCCACCACTAATAACTCATGTATTTAGTGCCTCTACTAAGTTTAGGTAAGATTCTTACCTCAACCAGGCCAACTCATTACTCTAGAAATCCCTTCACGTGCGAATCGACTTCTAAATGACTCGAGTCTAGCAAAAAATAACTTAATAACATCAATAAAGGCCATAGGAAACAACCCCAAACAATAAAGCTTGATCTTAATACAAATACACAAAGTCAACCCAGGCCCGCACTCTGGAACTGATAAAATTAAAATTCCCGAACACCCATTCAAAAATGAGTCCAAACATACAAGTTTTATCCAAATCCGACTCCGAGTCGGGGTTTAAATCTCCATTGTTTTAATTCTAGAAACGTTTTTCCAAAACCCCCAATTTCCTCACTTAGATTCACAAATTAAACGCTAAAAATTAAGGATAGAATCATGAAAAATAATCAACTCTGCGTTAAAAATACTTACCCAATCCAAGTAGGTGAAAATCGTCTCAAACGGAGATCCCAATCTCAAAATGTGATAAAATAAACTAAAATCCCGAAGTAGCCTCTAAGTATCAGATACAGGTCAAGCATTTGCGACCAAAGGCTCGTAATTGTGACCACCGCAATATGATTAATGATCCACATTTGCGAACCCAGCTGGCGCATGCCAAAGTCGCATTTGTGACAAAAACCCTTCGCAAAAGCGAAGTCCACCCAAAAGCGGCCAAGGGAATAGTCACAAAAGCGACAACCTTCATCACAAATGTGACCCCCCCCCCCCAATGCTCGTAATTGCGGACAAACACTCGTACATGCGAGGACTGCCTCACACGCCCAGCTTCGCAAAAGCGAGATCCATTTTGCAATTGCGACAGACGCATTTGCTACCTGTCCATTGCAAATGCGACAACTACAAAACCAGACATCACAGCTAGGCCAAAACCATCCAAACCCATTCCAGTATTCACCCGAGCCCCTCGGGGCCCCGTCCGAACATACCAACAAGTCTCAATATATAGTACGCACCTACTCGAGGGTTCGAATCACACAAAATAATATAAAAATCACGAATCGCACCTCGATTCAAGCTTAATGTGTAAGGCGCCCATTTTGCAACCGTATAATTGCTCTACAAACCGTAGATTGGCCGCAGACTTGAACATGCCAGCCTAGTTTTAAAAGACGATTTTGCGGTCCCTTTCGTTGACCATAGACCTATTCTGCAGTGCACTCTGCGATCGCAGAGTTGGGTTCGGAGGTTCCATTTTGTGTATTTTATAACCCGACCCCATTTTGAGTATAAGCCATTGGGGCTCATTTTGAAGGCAAAAATCTAATAGTTTAAGCGAGAGGGGAGGAACTAGAGAGAGATAGAGGGGCTCCAACATCTTCCACGTCAAATTATTGATATAGTATTGAGGATTCAAGGGAGGAGCTCTCAAGTTTTCTTCTGAAACAATGATTTACATGTACGACCAATAGTGCCAATGAAGATAAAGAGGTTGAAAAGGGCTATGAAATGAATTTTAACTCTTTATATGTATGATAAATGTTTTGGGAGGATCTCTACGTCACCGAGGAAGGGTGGGTTGAAATAACCCAAACCCAAAACTACACTTGCCGATGTAGGATTGATTGAAGGATAAATTCTCGTGTTGATGTGTTGAGATTATTCCTCTTAATTGGGATGAGATGATAGCTAGAAAAGGACCATGTTGACCCACATGGAATTGTGGTGAGACGGCTTAGCCGATCGGGTGGTGATCGGACACCATGTCGCCCACATAGTGGTGGTGTTGTGTTTCAATGTCCACCCGCACACGCTGGGGTGAGACAGCTTAGCTGATCGGGTGGAGATCGGTCCACATGACATAAGCATGGTGGTGTATCGGTACCTAAGATCTCCCAAATTGAAAACATTATTATTTACTAGTGGATTTACCTTGCTCTTAACTTGGCATTTTAAAGTTACTTGAGTTTCTTATTTATTCTATGTTTCTCATGTTGATACCAAATTTTTCCCTCATATATTTTTTTAATATGCATATATATTTTCAAAATAGTGCACATGCATTATTATTAGAGTTACAAACATGCATAAGTGTTTCTATAATTTTAAAGGCTTTAAATCAATTTATTTCAGCATTTTTTATTATATAAATATCCAATAATTACTCCTCATATTATTTTTATAATTATTTAATCATCTAAATTCATCATTTATGCCCATATATTGTTTAAATATTTTAATTACATTTTTTTAAATTGCATTTGCATTTTTAAGGCTAGAATTGCACATTTTGCAATAATAGCACATATATATGTATAATTATATTATCTATACGGAAAATGACTTTTTATATTTTTATAATGTTAAGTAATTATTTTAAATTATTTTCATGCACAAGTGACATTTTTTATTATTTACTAATTATTTTTATAAATTATCTTATTAATTTAATTAGGTATTTAAAATCTAGCCATTTTTCTAATTAAATTCGGACCTAGCCAAACCCAATTACCCCAGCCCAATAACCCATACCCGTCCAACCCAATACCCAAACCCGTTCATTATAACCTGACCAAAACCTTTGAAACAGGACCGTTGATCTCCGAAATCAACGGTCCACATCACCCCAACCCTTTTAAATCAACCTAACCCATCTAAAACCTAATCATTTCACCCCACCCGCCGTCTCTATACACTCCCTCTCATCTTCTCCTCTCAAAACCCTAGCGCCGTCACCCTTAACCCCTTTCGATTCCAGCCGAATATGGAATCAATCGGGGATTTTCTTACCTTATTGATCCTTCCTCGTTGTTGGTTACTCATTTATGGTATAACATAATTGCTTGCCTAACTTGGTAAGCTGATTTTCCTTATGTCGGACCAGATCTAGTTTGAACCTTCATTCTTTTTTCATCTATGTTCATTCTTCGCCTTTTGGTGTGAATCTCTGAGATTTGGTTCGATTTTTTCATTTATCCTAAAGCTAGCGTTCGAAACTTTTCAAAATCTATTATAGTTACTCTATTTAGTTTCCTTTAGTGTTTCCGTATATCTATTCTGTGCATCTTTATTATAGCTTTCCTTTGGTTATTTACGCTGATTTTTATTTACCCCAATTTAGGAGATTTTAGTCTTTCTCTTTCTTGTATGGTACTGATATTTCCTTATCTGGTTCGATTTACCTGTTCTCATTATTTCCTTACCTAATTTGATCTGGTACTTGAACATTGATTGATTCTGTATAATATTTTCCCTAATTTAAGTGGTACCGGCCTGATTATATGCTGCTAATTGATTGAACTTCGACTTTGATTGATTTTAGAGTTATTCCCATTCCTTATTTGTGTAAGACTGATTCATTACCTTGTTTATCTACCTAGTTGAGTACTATTTAAAGCCTTCCCCATTCCCCTTTAGGACAAGACTCGAACTCTCCTATTCTCACTACTAAAACTTAAGCCCTCTTGCTCTCTCTTGTTCTGATTTTTGTGCTAAGTGTCTTTTGATTTTGGCCAACTGAAAGCCAAGGCCAACATTATTCTGGAACCTCATTGCTGTGGTATACTTACTTGCCTTCTCACTTAACTGGTATGCCCTAATTTTTGCAATTCCATTCTCTATGCTTTGCTTAACTAGTTGGTTTCAATTCCTAGCATGATTTTGTCCTTTATATGATTATGGGATCTCATCTAGCAACACTGTTAACTTAGGACTAATTTGTTCAAAATAATATGAATCCATTTCATAGTTTAGCCTAAGGTTTAGTTGTCTCATGCACTGCTTGTTAACCCTATACCTGTTCTGAACTTTGCACACTAGGGATATGTAATCAGTCAGCTTGTTGCTTAATTAACATGTCACGTTTGTTTAAACTCAAATGTTTTTGCCTAATTGTTTCTGTGATTAAACCATATTTGTCTGGCATGAGTACTTAGCTTAACTAGACTTCAATTTATTTGAACTATGTGTTTAAACATGAATTCTGTATGTTTCGTTGGTGCAGTTCTGCCTTCAATTCTATGTTCTGAATCTTGTCTTGTTCTGAAATCCATCTATTTTTTTTAAAACCTCCCTCTTCTCTCTTTACTCTTAGTCCCTTAGGTTCTCAACCACCCTAGTGTGAGCACTGCTTAGGGTCCTTGAGACTCCTCTGGACTCTGACACACTGGGGGGCTGGTTTTCCAATCTCCTCATGAACTCTTTTTGAATGTGTGATTCTGGTGTGAGCATTGTCCGGGGTCCCTGAGGCCTTTGGGAACTTTGACACTCTGGAAGCTTGGTTCTAATGCGCTGTGGATGAATCATTGCTGTTATGTGGAAGGCCTGGTTCCCATGTTTATTTGGGGCTGTGAAGGCTCCCTGTAGTGTAAGTGTGTCACTGATACCATTATGTAATTCATTTGGCTATTCTGGTCTGTAATAACTATGTAATAACAGATTTGGGGATATTTAGTAAAGTTGGGGGGGTTCTTCTTATATCTTTGTTAAAACTGGGTAGAAATCTTGCCTATAGGATTCAATTGTGCTGATTGAATTATGTGAGTATTATACTGCGTTTAGAAATCCTGCCTATAGGACTTTCATGATCATGTTGATTCTGTATTTTACATTTGCATATTAAAGATCCTGCTTATAGGATTTTCGTTCAATTCTGTGCATTAGAAATCTTGTTCATAGGATCTGTACATATTTTTCAACAAATGTGCATTAGTAAGCATGCCTATAGGGGCTTGTTGTTTGAATTAACCGTCCTTCCTGGCAATATGTTTAATCTCTGCCCGTACACGATTAATAGAAATCATGCCTGTAGGATTTAAATCCATTCAAACCTAGAAATCATCCCTATAGGGTTTAAATCAATCCAGCAATAGATATCATGCCTATAGGACTAAAACTAATTTCCAATTTAGAAATTACGCCTATCAGGTTTAAGTCGATTCAGTAATTAGAAAGCATGCCTATAGGAGATAAAATCTATTTTTACGAGTTAAAATTAGTGCTACGCTTAGAAACCATGTCTATAGGCCTGTAATCAATAAGCTCGTATAAATAATGCCTATAGGATCCTGTTCTGAATTCAATCGTTGTTGTCAATCACTTAGGCAATGTATCTGTAGGACTTAATAATGACTCTGGGTTTATAATTGTGACACATTACTGCCTGAAGTGCCCAGATTCAGGCTGAATAAAATCAGTAGGCAAACCAAATAGGTCCTAATGCTCGCCTTAACCAAACTGTTTTCTCACATAGATATCCTGCCTATAGGATTTCTAAGTTAACGAAATTTGCTGATCTAACTGCGTGCTTTGTTGCCTATGTGTGAGGTCAATATGAGCCTATACTTGCTCTTTATCTGAAAGTCCTATTTGCTTATTGTTTGTCGCCTAGATTTCATATTTTAAGTAACATAGGTTGGTCTAGAACATCCCAAATAGAGGTCCTAATACCTCCAGGGCCATAGGTAAGGGACGGGTAGTGCACGCATAGGGTACGGTTAGAATCAACTAGTGCGCTTAAGTAACAACTTAAAGATAGTAATTGGGTAGTAAGGAGATGATAGCCCGTGCGCTAACGCTATGAGTAACACCCCGACTTGAGGGAGTTACAAAGTATTGCATGGAATGATCCTATAGGCTAAAAAACTTAGGACCACCCCCCTATACTCTTGTTTAAAATAAATAGAATATTGTATTTGTCCAAATTGTTTTCTGCCCCTTTTAAGACTAATTCGCTTAAGTTAATTTCGGCCGGGACCCACCGTTGTAGACCTCGAGTGGTGCCTAACACCTTTCCCTCAAGGTAATTTCGAGCCTTTACCCGACCTCTGGTGATGTAAACTGGTTATATGAGTTAATTGCTCTAGGTGCCCTAACGCACCTTAATCCATTAGGTGGCGACTCTTCCAATTTCTTACCCTCTCAAAAAGGAGTTGTCCCAGAAATGTCGAAACCCGATTTTGCGAGAAAAAGGAGGCGCGACAGCATGACGACTCTGCTGGGGAATTTTTAGGCTTTTGCCATAACGAACTTTTTTGTGAATTAGTCTTTAAGCATGTCTTTATTATTCCTTTAATACTTGCACACCCCTTCCCCTTTCCACTCTATGTGAATTTGTTTGCCTATCTTCATTTATTTGTCTTCCTTGTTTTATCACTCTTACTATGGAAACTAACTTGTCTCCTTGTTTTCTTTCTTAAAACGTCTTTACAATTATTAAATACCGCATTTTATCATTATTCATCGTGCAAATACTTGGCAACATGTTATTTTCTTTTGCATAACTCCATGCTCAACATCATATTCCACTCGTGCGTACTAATACCATAGCGGCGCTTGATGAGTGTTCGCGCTCTTCCTAAAATCACCCTTTAAATTTGGAAAGGCTTATTTGCAGTAAAACTAGTCGATCAGCGGTACAGTCGACGGTTCCGTGCCTTTCCCTCTCAAGTTGTCCGCTTAAGGGTACCAGTCTAGACTTTTATAGAAACCTTACTCTGATAATAACTGTACATGCATCACGGTCAAACCTAGCCGGGGTTAATATGTTGTCCGCATAATAACCCTCTAAGAAAGCCTTGTCCAAAGCCATCGGGATTTCCATAATCCCAACGGAAGCAACCACGATATGTGCATTATTTGGAGAGATAAATGCCGATGTGCTAATCGTTAATGTGTAAGTAGTCGAATCCGGAGGGGGCAAGGGTCTAACTCTGTTTATTTTGTAGAAAATGAGGCACGAAGTCACCAGGTTCGGCATGGTCCGAAGTATACCACCGATGTTGTTAGATTGGTGGGAAAACCTTTCGCCGAGCGACAAAAATCACGTAAAAAGGGTTCTTGGAAATCTACCTTCCTTATTGGACATCCAACCAAACAACATACTGATCGAGGCTGCTACTATGTTCTGGGATGGAGAAAGAGCTGTATTCCATTTTAGCAATATAGAAATGACACCTCTTTTGGAGGAAATAGGAGGATTTGCTGGATTACCATGTGATAGTCCCGGTTTACTAGTACTAGAAAACCGCACTACTAGGGGGTTTCTAAAGATGATGGGTCTGAGAAAGAATGATGACTAGGAGTACCTGAAGAAGTCCTACATACCCTTCGACTTCCTCTATGAACGATATGGACACAGCAAATCTTACAGTATCTTTTATGATGAATTCTTCATCACTTCCTTGGGTTGGACTCATCATAGGGTTTTTGTATTCATCGTCCGCTTTCTGGGTATGATAATTTTTCCAATCCAAGGGGACAGAATTCACACCAGGTTGGCCATGGTAACCAAAGCTTTAATGGAGGGAATTGAGGGACAAACCTATACTATTTTTTCGATGATTGTAGTAGACATATACCGGGCTCTGGATCGTTGCAAGAAAGGGTTTAAACATTTTGAGGGTTGTAACTTGCTACTACAGATTTGGTTGTTAGAACATCTTCAGAGGGGATAATACCGCCAAGAGTTTCCACGGAGACCATGGAACGATCACATAGCTTTCCACCATCCTAAAAGAATGACCTTTATCCCAGATAGATTTGCACAGCCGGAGAATGCTACAGAATGGGCACAGTTTTTCAGCAATTTGACCGAGGACCTGGTTCACTGGATGTTTGAGTGGTTACCTACCGATGAATTCATCATCAGATCCGGGGATGTTTCGCATTTGGTGTTGATTGGGATAAAAGGAATACATCCCTATGTTCCTATCAGGGTCATGAGACAAGCTGGTAGAAAACAAGTCATACCACGAGTCTCCAAAATGAGTCATTACAGAGCTGATTTTCAGGGTGATGCCATTCCATACAAATGTGAGGCCCAGAACATGTAGCACTTGAAGATTATCATGGAAAAGGATCGAGCCAGATCGATATCACGTAGGTCATGTGTATTTCTACCTATCATGGTTTGAAGATAACATAGCAGGAATAGTCGAGCCAGGGGTTGGTCAAGTAAATAGGGTCATAGATGAAGTCGCTGAAGCACAAGTGAAGTATGAGAGGCTGCGCAAGAGAGTCCTTGAATCTGAAGCCAGGCACTTAGAGCAACACAAGTTCGACATGGAGTCAATTAACGAGTGGAAGGAAATAGCCACAAGATCGACAGAAAGGCTGGAGTATTTGGAGCAGGGTCTAATGGAACTGGAAGGGAAGATAAGAAAAAGGGTCGCAGGCTGTCAGAATGCAGAAGGCAACGAGGGAGGACACTTAGCAAGGGCATACCTGCTGCTAGACATGCACGACTTAGGGAATTTGATTGATGGAGCCAAGAAAGTCAAAAATAGGGAAGGTCCCTCCGGGACCAAGTAGATTAGATTTAGCTGTTTTTTCTGAAACGTTTTGGAATGTAATAAGGCAAATGCCATTAGTAACTCATTTATTTATTTATCGTTTTAGGTTCTTCTTATTTATTACATTAATGAAATGAGGCATTTATCGGCATTAAATCTCTCCAAATCTATTTGTCGCTAGGCCTACCTCGGGCACAACGAGGTTCCCCAAGTTAGGATGCGAATTTACATTCCTGCAATACGTGTTTAAATACTGCAAATGCTTTTAAGAATCCCTACTGACTTGTTTACCTTTTTGCATTTTTCTTTATTTTGATTATTCCCATTCCCAAGGTTGGTTCGCACATACTGGCATCGTCAACATATCACACCAGATCTAGAGGCCCTCCACCTCCTCCTCCAAGTAATCCGAAAGGCAAGGGAAAACCTAAGATGGATGATATGAGTGGTATCCGAAAGGAAATGCTAAGAATATTGAAACTTCAGACGGTCGAAGTACTCCAGCCCAGAATGATTTGGTCCTACGGTTGGAACAGAAAATACTAGAATTGCAAGGTGCGATGTAGATGCTATTTATGCTCTTAATTAACCATTCCTTATTGATGTTTTAAGTGCTAAATGATAACAAAATTCTCTAATTGAGGTTTTTATGCTTTGCAGGAGCTAGTCCGAGTTAGGAGGAGAATATAGAGTGTTTTGGGGTCAAAAATGAAGATACAAGGCCAATCGAGAAGAGCCCAGATGAAAATGAGCAAGAAAAGGCGAAGAAAAACTACGCAATAGTTCACCGCGACCACGGTGAAAGAAAGCGGAAAATAGAATGGTAGTAAATCACCGCGGTCGCGCCGCGGTTTTCCCGCGATCGCGGTCGATCTGGATGAAGCCAAGAAGTTTAAGGGCTAAAGTGTAAAATATGGAAAACTTATCCTAACCCTATATAAACTCAACAAACTCGCCCAAGTCAAGGTTAATCTTGTTTTTAGACTCAATTGGAGGCAAGAACAAGTGTGAGAAGATCAAGACACCATTAGAGTTTTTCATTCTTCTTCTTGTTATCATTATTTTGTGAACTATGAATTATTTTATGTTTTTATCTTATTTTTCCATGAGTAGCTAAAAATTTAATCTAGGGTTGATGGAACCAATTGTTAGATGGAGTTTTGACTCAATTTTGTTATAATCGAGCCGGGTTTATTATATGATTGTTCAACTATGTTTTGTATGGTGATTAATTGAATGGGCCCTCGATTAATCGTGTCTAATTGCCTTGTGTTGCTTGAGAAATAATACTAGGTTAGATTGTTGTTGAACAACACCACTTTCGGGTAATTGAAGAGATTCATTACTTGAATTTAAAAGTGGGGTTAGAGATAACGAAACTTTGGTGGGATAATTCAGAGCTGCATAAATTATCAGCTAGAGTAGTTCGAGAGAATGCTCTAGTAAATTATCGTAGTTGATCGAGAGATAATTACGGTAACCCATAGCTCATAATCCTCATAGAATATTACGGCGAGATTATAGCAAAGGAGTTAAGAATTAAGCTAGCAATTTGGGAAATCAATACCCTAGATATTTTCACCATTGAATTATCTTTAATTTAGAATATTGTTAGTTTTACATTAGTTAAACAAATCTCGCTGTTTATTGATAAAAATCTTGCATCTGGAAATTGGTGAACTTGTACTAGCATCATTAAGAGTTGTAATAGATAGGTTAGTTCCCTGAGGATTCGACTCCGGACTTGAAAAAATGGATTATATTTGCAACGACCGCTTTGTCTTTTATAAGGCATAGTTGGGCGTGATCAAATTTTGGCGCCATTGCCGGGGAACTAACGGTGTTATTTATTGCAACTTAGAAGTAGTGCTTGAATTATTAGTTTAGACCAATTTGCTACGGTGTTAAATAATTTTTCATCGAAATTCTCACGTTTGAACTCTTGTGTGATTCAGGTGTATGCCTAGAAATTTTTCGAGGACTGGTGAACTGCTTGAAGGACTCTCAGACCCCGAGAAAACATTCAGGGCATTAAACGGTGCCAACAAGAAAAACAAACAATCACAACAAACATACCAACTCGCAACTGAAATGGACAACAACAACAGGGAAAACATCAATGTGCCAAATGAAGCAGTGGTGGCACCTCTTGTGCCAGAAGCTGCACTTTATGATTGCAGCTACAACCTGGCCACCGCCATTGCTGTGCCCCAAATACAAGCGGAGACATTCCAGATCACCAACAACATGCTGCATCTTTTGCAGAATAAGGGATTGTTCTCCGGGTCACACATTGAAGACCCTCAACAACACCTGGAAAATTTTCTGTCAATTTGTGTGACCCAAAGGCAGCCAAATGTGACCCCAGAAGCCATCAAGCTGTTACTGTTCCCGTTCTCAATGACTGGGGAAGCTCATACTTGGCTAAATTCGCTCCCAATAAATTCCATTGGCACTTGGGAGGAATTAGTCAAGCAGTTCCTGAACAAGTTTTACCCGCCCAACAAGACTGCAAGACAGATTGATGAGATATTGCAGTTCAATCAGCAGCCCAATGAGACCTTGCAGGAAACTTGGGAAAGATTTAAAGGGATGCTAGTGAAGTGTCCCCACCATGGTATTCCAGACCAGATGCTCGGCCAGAGATTCTACATGGGATTAGCAGACAATTTAAAGGCCAATATAGATGCTTCAGCTGGGGGTGCATTCCTGAGCAAGACATTCAGAGAGTGTAAAATCCTTCTTGACAAGATGGCCCAGAATTCGGGATGGATGACGAGAGGTACGACCCTATCACCAATAGTGCATGCAGTTCCTCTTGACCCAAATAATTCACATGCAGAGAACATAGCCACACTCATGACTCAGATGAGTACACTAACAAAGAAGATTGATGAGATGGGTACAAAGCAAGTGCATATCGTTGACACAACAAATGGAGGACTGTGTACACCTTGCATTAATCAGTCTTATGTGTGTTCATGGAGTGGAGAAGGTGACAACCAAGGGTTAAGAGAAGACAATGAACTTATAGTCAACGAATTTAGGGTTAAGGGTCAAGGACGGGAAAAATAAATTGGGGGACAACCGAAGGTACGACCTAACCGAGACACGTACAGACCGAACAATGGACCACACCTGGAGGTAATGCGACCCAAGGCCAAATGGTGCCAGTATCAGGAGTACAACAGGGTTAATCGATAGGCAAGTACGACACGAACTTGACACTACTACGAAGCCACCGTCCATCACGCAACCATTACGACAACACCAACTGGAGAAACTTGGGGTAATGTTGGCAACGAAACTTCACTACGAACGTAAAAGTCGGTAAAGTAGTACGACGTAGGAAAAAAACGTTGGACGTAAGCGGACTAACGTGGAACTACGAAGGACCCTAAATTAACGGGGTAACTTCGGTAAAAACCTCCGT